>NW_024061512.1:37500-40000 GCF_016432855.1 Salvelinus namaycush
TCTAGTTTGCTCTGTTTTTTTGTTAACTCTTTCCAATGTGACAGTAATTATCGTTTTGTTTTCTCATGATTTGTTTGGGTCTAATTGCGTTGCTGTCCTGATGCTCTGTGGGGTCTGTTTGTGTTTGTGATCAGAGCCCCAGGACCAGCTTGCTTAGGGGACTCTTCTCCAGGTTCATCTGTAAGAGACGGCTTTGTTATGGAAGGTTTGGGAATCGCTTCCTTTTAGGTGGTTGTAGAATTTAACGGCTCTTTTCTGGATTTTGATCATTAGCGGGTATCGGCCTAATTCTGCTCTGCATGCATTATTTGGTGTTTTACGTTGTAACCAGAGGATATTTTTGCAGAATTCTGCATGCAGAGTCTCAAATTGGTGTTTGTCCCATTTTGTGAATTCTTGGTTGGTGAGCGGACCCCAGACCTCACAACCATAAAGAGCAATGGGTTCTATAGCTGATTCAAGTATTTTTAGCCAGATCTAAATTATTATGTCAAATTGTATGCTCCTTTCGATGGCGTAGACTGCCTCTCCCTCTCTCTCCCCTTCCCTCTCCCCTTCCCTGTCTCTCCCCCCTCTCTCTCTTCCCACCCATCTCTCGCTCCCCTCCTGTCCCCTTATCTGTGTCCCTTTCTCCAACCCTCCTAATAATGAGCAGATAAACCCAGATGTTTATAATGTTAGGAGTGGTGGAATGTTGATCACAGATAAACCCTGATGTTTATAATGTTTGGAGTGGTGGAATGTTGATCACAGATAAACCCTGATGTTTATAATGTTAGGAGTGGTGGAATGTTGATCACAGATAAACCCTGATGTTTATAATGTTAGGAGTGGTGGAATGTTGATCACAGATAAACCCTGATGTTTATAATGTTAGGAATGGTGGAATGTTGATCACAGATAAACCCTGATGTTTATAATGTTAGGAGTGGTGGAATGTTGATCACAGATAAACCCTGATGTTTATAATGTTTGGAGTGGTGGAATGTTGATCACAGATAAACCCTGATGTTTATAATGTTAGGAGTGATGGAATGTTGATCACAGATATACCCTGATGTTTATAATGTTAGGAGTGGTGGAATGTTGATCACAGATAAACCCTGATGTTTATAATGTTAGGAGTGGTGGAATGTTGATCACAGATAAACCCTGATGTTTATAATGTTAGGAGTGGTGGAATGTTGATCACAGATAAACCCTGATGTTTATAATGTTAGGAGTGGTGGAATGTTGATCACAGATAAACCCTGATGTTTATAATGTTAGGAGTGGTGGAATGTTGATCACAGGTAAACCCTGATGTTTATAATGTTAGGAGTGGTGGAATGTAGATCACAGATAAACCCTGATGTTTATAATGTTAGGAGTGGTGGAATGTTGATCACAGATAAACCCTGATGTTTATAATGTTAGGAGTGGTGGAATGTAGATCACAGATAAACCCTGATGTTTATAATGTTAGGAGTGATGGAATGTTGATCACAGATAAACCCTGATGTTTATAATGTTTGGAGTGGTGGAATGTAGATCACAGATAAACCCTGATGTTTATAATGTTAGGAGTGGTGGAATGTTGATCACAGATAAACCCTGATGTTTATAATGTTTGGAGTGGTGGAATGTAGATCACAGATAAACCCTGATGTTTATAATGTTAGGAGTGGTGGAATGTTGATCACAGGCGGGAGGAGAGGAGGATTGTCCTCAAAGCTGAAAGCGCTGAGCGACATCAGAGAGGAGAGGAGGATTGTCCTCAAAGCTGAAACCGCTGAGCGACATCAGAGAGGAGAGGAGATGAGAGGAATGAGGTGCACACCAATAAACCATCTCATGTTTATTTAAATGTTTATGCAACTGACAAATCCAAAATAACTTTTCACAGAAAACTTTCCCTTCCTGTATTTAAAAACACTAATTTCTGAATGTCTCTTTCAGAATCAGAATCACCTGTATTCGCCAAGTACATTTACATGTACCAGAAACCTGATCTGGTGAAATGGTGCTGCCACAGTACACAGAATATACAGACAATGTATAAATGAGAACATGATATGTTTTACTTTGCTGTGGATCATAACATTGATATACTGTAATTCCAGCAGAGGGCATTGGAGTTTTTAACCAGTAGAACAAGTCTCTCTCTCTCTCTGTCTCTCTCTCTCTCTCTCTCTCTCTCTCTCTCTCTCTCTCTCTCTCTCTCTCTCTCTCTCTCTCTCTCTCTCTCTGTCCATCTCCCTCTCTCTCTCTCTCTCTCTCCATCTCCCTCTCTCTCTCCATCTCCCTCTCTCTCTCTCTCTCTCTCCATCTCCCTCTCTCTCTCTCTCTCTCTCCATCTCCCTCTCTCTCTCTCTCCATCTCCCTCTCTCTCTCCATCTCCCTCTCTCTCTCTCTCTCTCTCTCTCTCTCTCTCTCTCTCTCCATCTCCCTCTCTCTCTCTCTCTCTCTCTCTCTCTCTCTCCCCCCATCTCTCTCTCTCTCTCTATCTCTCCATCTCTCT
>NW_024061512.1:42500-82500 GCF_016432855.1 Salvelinus namaycush
ATGGTTCCTCAGCCATCACACCACATGATCAGAGGAAGAGACTGAAGTATTATCAAGAGACCAGAGATCTGGATGGAAAGAGTTGCAGAGAAGAAGCCTGGCTAACTTGTTGCTAAGTTATTGATTAACTGGGGTGAGTTTGCTAAGTTATTGATTAGCTATGGTGAGTTTGCTAAGTTATTGATTAGCTAGGGTGAGTTTGCTAAGTTATTGATTAACTGGGGTGAGTTTGGTAAGTTATTGATTAACTGGGGTGAGTTTGGTAAGTTATTGATTAACTGGGGTGTGTTTGGTAAGTTATTGATTAACTGGGGTGTGTTTGGTAAGTTATTGTAATGGCTTCCGTCGGTAGAAGGAGAGGAGGACCAAAGCGCAGCATGGTATGTATCCATATTTATTAGAATATTTTCTTTATAATGAACAAAACAATAAACAGACGAAAACCCAACGAAGCTACAGTCCTGAACTAGAGAACACAAAAACAGATGAACGCAAGAACAGGAACAATCACCCACAAACCAACAGTGAAAACAGGCTACCTTAATATGGTTCCCAATCAGAGACAATGACAAACACCTGCCTCTGATTGAGAACCATATTAGGCCAAACAACAAACCCAACATAGAAACACAAAACATAGAATGCCCACCCAGCTCACGTCCTGACCAACACTAAAACAAGGAAAACACAAACGAACTATGGTCAGAACGTGAGAGTTATTGATTAGCTAGGGTGAGTTTCCTAAGTTATTGATTAACTGGGGTGAGTTTGCTAAGTTATTGATTAACTGGGGTGAGTTTGCTAAGTTATTGATTAACTGGGGTGAGTTTGCTAAGTTATTGATTAACTGGGGTGAGTTTGCTAAGTTATTGATTAACTGGGGTGAGTTTGGTAAGTTATTGATAAAGTGGGGTGAGTTTGCTCAGTTATTGATTAGTGTCACGGCTGTTGAAAGGAGAGGACCAAGGTGCAGCGTGGTGAGGTAGAGTAGAGGGGCTGAGGATGCGGTCGGACATCGTTGTCACGGCTGTTGAAAGGAGAGGACCAAGGTGCAGCGTGGTCAGGTAGAGTAGAGGGGCTGAGGATGCGGTCGGACATCGTTGTCACGGCTGTTGAAAGGAGAGGACCAAGGTGCAGCGTGGTGAGGTAGAGTAGAGGGGCTGAGGATGCGGTCGGACATCGTTGTCACGGCTGTTGAAAGGAGAGGACCAAGGTGCAACGTGGTCAGGTAGAGTAGAGGGGCTGAGGATGCGGTCGGACATCGTTGTCACGGCTGTTGAAAGGAGAGGACCAAGGTGCAGCGTGGTGAGGTAGAGTAGAGGGGCTGAGGATGCGGTCGGACATCGTTGTCACGGCTGTTGAAAGGAGAGGACCAAGGTGCAGCGTGGTGAGGTAGAGTAGAGGGGCTGAGGATGCGGTCGGACATCGTTGTCACGGCTGTTGAAAGGAGAGGACCAAGGTGCAGCGTGGTGAGGTAGAGTAGAGGGGCTGAGGATGCGGTCGGACATCGTTGTCACGGCTGTTGAAAGGAGAGGACCAAGGTGCAGCGTGGTGAGGTAGAGTAGAGGGGCTGAGGATGCGGTCGGACATCGTTGTCACGGCTGTTGAAAGGAGAGGACCAAGGTGCAGCGTGGTGAGGTAGAGTAGAGGGGCTGAGGATGCGGTCGGACATCGTTGTCACGGCTGTTGAAAGGAGAGGACCAAGGTGCAGCGTGGTCAGGTAGAGTAGAGGGGCTGAGGATGCGGTCGGACATCGTTGTCACGGCTGTTGAAAGGAGAGGACCAAGGTGCAGCGTGGTGAGGTAGAGTAGAGGGGCTGAGGATGCGGTCGGACATCGTTGTCACGGCTGTTGAAAGGAGAGGACCAAGGTGCAGCGTGGTGAGGTAGAGTAGAGGGGCTGAGGATGCGGTCGGACATCGTTGTCACGGCTGTTGAAAGGAGAGGACCAAGGTGCAGCGTGGTGAGGTAGAGTAGAGGGGCTGAGGATGCGGTCGGACATCGTTGTCACGGCTGTTGAAAGGAGAGGACCAAGGTGCAGCGTGGTCAGGTAGAGTAGAGGGGCTGAGGATGCGGTCGGACATCGTTGTCACGGCTGTTGAAAGGAGAGGACCAAGGTGCAGCGTGGTGAGGTAGAGTAGAGGGGCTGAGGATGCGGTCGGACATCGTTGTCACGGCTGTTGAAAGGAGAGGACCAAGGTGCAGCGTGGTCAGGTAGAGTAGAGGGGCTGAGGATGCGGTCGGACATCGTTGTCACGGCTGTTGAAAGGAGAGGACCAAGGTGCAGCGTGGTGAGGTAGAGTAGAGGGGCTGAGGATGCGGTCGGACATCATTGTCACGGCTGTTGAAAGGAGAGGACCAAGGTGCAGCGTGGTCAGGTAGAGTAGAGGGGCTGAGGATGCGGTCGGACATCGTTGTCACGGCTGTTGAAAGGAGAGGACCAAGGTGCAGCGTGGTGAGGTAGAGTAGAGGGGCTGAGGATGCGGTCGGACATCGTTGTCACGGCTGTTGAAAGGAGAGGACCAAGGTGCAGCGTGGTGAGGTAGAGTAGAGGGGCTGAGGATGCGGTCGGACATCGTTGTCACGGCTGTTGAAAGGAGAGGACCAAGGTGCATCGTGGTGAGGTAGAGTAGAGGGGCTGAGGATGCGGTCGGACATCGTTGTCACGGCTGTTGAAAGGAGAGGACCAAGGTGCAGCGTGGTGAGGTAGAGTAGAGGGGCTGAGGATGCGGTCGGACATCGTTGTCACGGCTGTTGAAAGGAGAGGACCAAGGTGCAGCGTGGTGAGGTAGAGTAGAGGGGCTGAGGATGCGGTCGGACATCGTTGTCACGGCTGTTGAAAGGAGAGGACCAAGGTGCAGCGTGGTGAGGTAGAGTAGAGGGGCTGAGGATGCGGTCGGACATCGTTGTCACGGCTGTTGAAAGGAGAGGACCAAGGTGCAGCGTGGTCAGGTAGAGTAGAGGGGCTGAGGATGCGGTCGGACATCGTTGTCACGGCTGTTGAAAGGAGAGGACCAAGGTGCAGCGTGGTGAGGTAGAGTAGAGGGGCTGAGGATGCGGTCGGACATCGTTGTCACGGCTGTTGAAAGGAGAGGACCAAGGTGCAGCGTGGTCAGGTAGAGTAGAGGGGCTGAGGATGCGGTCGGACATCGTTGTCACGGCTGTTGAAAGGAGAGGACCAAGGTGCAGCGTGGTGAGGTAGAGTAGAGGGGCTGAGGATGCGGTCGGACATCGTTGTCACGGCTGTTGAAAGGAGAGGACCAAGGTGCAGCGTGGTGAGGTAGAGTAGAGGGGCTGAGGATGCGGTTGGACATCGTTGTCACGGCTGTTGAAAGGAGAGGACCAAGGTGCAGCGTGGTGAGGTAGAGTAGAGGGGCTGAGGATGCGGTCGGACATCGTTGTCACGGCTGTTGAAAGGAGAGGACCAAGGTGCAGCGTGGTCAGGTAGAGTAGAGGGGCTGAGGATGCGGTCGGACATCGTTGTCACGGCTGTTGAAAGGAGAGGACCAAGGTGCAACGTGGTGAGGTAGAGTAGAGGGGCTGAGGATGCGGTCGGACATCGTTGTCACGGCTGTTGAAAGGAGAGGACCAAGGTGCAGCGTGGTGAGGTAGAGTAGAGGGGCTGAGGATGCGGTCGGACATCGTTGTCACGGCTGTTGAAAGGAGAGGACCAAGGTGCAGCGTGGTGAGGTAGAGTAGAGGGGCTGAGGATGCGGTCGGACATCGTTGTCACGGCTATTGAAAGGAGAGGACCAAGGTGCAGCGTGTTGAGGTAGAGTAGAGGGGCTGAGGATGCGGTCGGACATCGTTGTCACGGCTGTTGAAAGGAGAGGACCAAGGTGCAACGTGGTGAGGTAGAGTAGAGGGGCTGAGGATGCGGTCGGACATCGTTGTCACGGCTGTTGAAAGGAGAGGACCAAGGTGCAGCGTGGTCAGGTAGAGTAGAGGGGCTGAGGATGCGGTCGGACATCGTTGTCACGGCTGTTGAAAGGAGAGGACCAAGGTGCAGCGTGGTGAGGTAGAGTAGAGGGGCTGAGGATGCGGTTGGACATCGTTGTCACGGCTGTTGAAAGGAGAGGACCAAGGTGCAGCGTGGTCAGGTAGAGTAGAGGGGCTGAGGATGCGGTCGGACATCGTTGTCACGGCTGTTGAAAGGAGAGGACCAAGGGTGCAGCGTGGTCAGGTAGAGTAGAGGGGCTGAGGATGCGGTCGGACATCGTTGTCACGGCTGTTGAAAGGAGAGGACCAAGGTGCAGCGTGGTCAGGTAGAGTAGAGGGGCTGAGGATGCGGTCGGACATCGTTGTCACGGCTGTTGAAAGGAGAGGACCAAGGTGCAGCGTGGTGAGGTAGAGTAGAGGGGCTGAGGATGCGGTCGGACATCGTTGTCACGGCTGTTGAAAGGAGAGGACCAAGGTGCAGCGTGGTCAGGTAGAGTAGAGGGGCTGAGGATGCGGTCGGACATCGTTGTCACGGCTGTTGAAAGGAGAGGACCAAGGTGCAGCGTGGTGAGGTAGAGTAGAGGGGCTGAGGATGCGGTCGGACATCGTTGTCACGGCTGTTGAAAGGAGAGGACCAAGGTGCAGCGTGGTCAGGTAGAGTAGAGGGGCTGAGGATGCGGTCGGACATCGTTGTCACGGCTGTTGAAAGGAGAGGACCAAGGTGCAGCGTGGTCAGGTAGAGTAGAGGGGCTGAGGATGCGGTCGGACATCGTTGTCACGGCTGTTGAAAGGAGAGGACCAAGGTGCAGCGTGGTGAGGTAGAGTAGAGGGGCTGAGGATGCGGTCGGACATCGTTGTCACGGCTGTTGAAAGGAGAGGACCAAGGTGCAGCGTGGTGAGGTAGAGTAGAGGGGCTGAGGATGCGGTCGGACATCGTTGTCACGGCTGTTGAAAGGAGAGGACCAAGGTGCAACGTGGTGAGGTAGAGTAGAGGGGCTGAGGATGCGGTCAGACATCGTTGTCACGGCTGTTGAAAGGAGAGGACCAAGGTGCAGCGTGGTGAGGTAGAGTAGAGGGGCTGAGGATGCGGTCGGACATCGTTGTCACGGCTGTTGAAAGGAGAGGACCAAGGTGCAGCGTGGTGAGGTAGAGTAGAGGGGCTGAGGATGCGGTCGGACATCGTTGTCACGGCTGTTGAAAGGAGAGGACCAAGGTGCAACGTGGTGAGGTAGAGTAGAGGGGCTGAGGATGCGGTCGGACATCGTTGTCACGGCTGTTGAAAGGAGAGGACCAAGGTGCAGCGTGGTGAGGTAGAGTAGAGGGGCTGAGGATGCGGTCGGACATCGTTGTCACGGCTGTTGAAAGGAGAGGACCAAGGTGCAGCGTGGTGAGGTAGAGTAGAGGGGCTGAGGATGCGGTCGGACATCGTTGTCACGGCTGTTGAAAGGAGAGGACAAAGGTGCAGCGTGGTCAGGTAGAGTAGAGGGGCTGAGGATGCGGTCGGACATCGTTGTCACGGCTGTTGAAAGGAGAGGACCAAGGTGCAACGTGGTGAGGTAGAGTAGAGGGGCTGAGGATGCGGTCGGACATCGTTGTCACGGCTGTTGAAAGGAGAGGACCAAGGTGCAGCGTGGTGAGGTAGAGTAGAGGGGCTGAGGATGCGGTCGGACATCGTTGTCACGGCTGTTGAAAGGAGAGGACCAAGGTGCAACGTGGTGAGGTAGAGTAGAGGGGCTGAGGATGCGGTCGGACATCGTTGTCACGGCTGTTGAAAGGAGAGGACCAAGGTGCAGCGTGGTGAGGTAGAGTAGAGGGGCTGAGGATGCGGTCGGACATCGTTGTCACGGCTGTTGAAAGGAGAGGACCAAGGTGCAGCGTTGTCAGGTAGAGTAGAGGGGCTGAGGATGCGGTCGGACATCGTTGTCACGGCTGTTGAAAGGAGAGGACCAAGGTGCAGCGTGGTGAGGTAGAGTAGAGGGGCTGAGGATGCGGTCGGACATCGTTGTCACGGCTGTTGAAAGGAGAGGACCAAGGTGCAACGTGGTGAGGTAGAGTAGAGGGGCTGAGGATGCGGTCAGACATCGTTGTCACGGCTGTTGAAAGGAGAGGACCAAGGTGCAGCGTGGTGAGGTAGAGTAGAGGGGCTGAGGATGCGGTCGGACATCGTTGTCACGGCTGTTGAAAGGAGAGGACCAAGGTGCAGCGTGGTGAGGTAGAGTAGAGGGGCTGAGGATGCGGTCGGACATCGTTGTCACGGCTGTTGAAAGGAGAGGACCAAGGTGCAACGTGGTGAGGTAGAGTAGAGGGGCTGAGGATGCGGTCGGACATCGTTGTCACGGCTGTTGAAAGGAGAGGACCAAGGTGCAGCGTGGTGAGGTAGAGTAGAGGGGCTGAGGATGCGGTCGGACATCGTTGTCACGGCTGTTGAAAGGAGAGGACAAAGGTGCAGCGTGGTCAGGTAGAGTAGAGGGGCTGAGGATGCGGTCGGACATCGTTGTCACGGCTGTTGAAAGGAGAGGACCAAGGTGCAACGTGGTGAGGTAGAGTAGAGGGGCTGAGGATGCGGTCGGACATCGTTGTCACGGCTGTTGAAAGGAGAGGACCAAGGTGCAGCGTGGTGAGGTAGAGTAGAGGGGCTGAGGATGCGGTCGGACATCGTTGTCACGGCTGTTGAAAGGAGAGGACCAAGGTGCAACGTGGTGAGGTAGAGTAGAGGGGCTGAGGATGCGGTCGGACATCGTTGTCACGGCTGTTGAAAGGAGAGGACCAAGGTGCAGCGTGGTGAGGTAGAGTAGAGGGGCTGAGGATGCGGTCGGACATCGTTGTCACGGCTGTTGAAAGGAGAGGACCAAGGTGCAGCGTTGTCAGGTAGAGTAGAGGGGCTGAGGATGCGGTCGGACATCGTTGTCACGGCTGTTGAAAGGAGAGGACCAAGGTGCAGCGTGGTGAGGTAGAGTAGAGGGGCTGAGGATGCGGTCGGACATCGTTGTCACGGCTGTTGAAAGGAGAGGACCAAGGTGCAGCGTGGTCAGGTAGAGTAGAGGGGCTGAGGATGCGGTCGGACATCGTTGTCACGGCTGTTGAAAGGAGAGGACCAAGGTGCAGCGTGGTGAGGTAGAGTAGAGGGGCTGAGGATGCGGTCGGACATCGTTGTCACGGCTGTTGAAAGGAGAGGACCAAGGTGCAGCGTGGTCAGGTAGAGTAGAGGGGCTGAGGATGCGGTCGGACATCGTTGTCACGGCTGTTGAAAGGAGAGGACCAAGGTGCAGCGTGGTGAGGTAGAGTAGAGGGGCTGAGGATGCGGTCGGACATCGTTGTCACGGCTGTTGAAAGGAGAGGACCAAGGTGCAGCGTGGTCAGGTAGAGTAGAGGGGCTGAGGATGCGGTCGGACATCGTTGTCACGGCTGTTGAAAGGAGAGGACCAAGGTGCAGCGTGGTGAGGTAGAGTAGAGGGGCTGAGGATGCGGTCGGACATCGTTGTCACGGCTGTTGAAAGGAGAGGACCAAGGTGCAGCGTGGTCAGGTAGAGTAGAGGGGCTGAGGATGCGGTCGGACATCGTTGTCACGGCTGTTGAAAGGAGAGGACCAAGGTGCAGCGTGGTGAGGTAGAGTAGAGGGGCTGAGGATGCGGTCGGACATCGTTGTCACGGCTGTTGAAAGGAGAGGACCAAGGTGCAACGTGGTGAGGTAGAGTAGAGGGGCTGAGGATGCGGTCGGACATCGTTGTCACGGCTGTTGAAAGGAGAGGACCAAGGTGCAGCGTGGTGAGGTAGAGTAGAGGGGCTGAGGATGCGGTCGGACATCGTTGTCACGGCTGTTGAAAGGAGAGGACCAAGGTGCAGCGTGGTCAGGTAGAGTAGAGGGGCTGAGGATGCGGTCGGACATCGTTGTCACGGCTGTTGAAAGGAGAGGACCAAGGTGCAGCGTTGGGAGAGTACATGTTCTTTATTTTAATCAAAATGACACCAAACAAAAACAATAAACACTACAAAAACAAACCGTGAAGCTCAAAGGCTACGGGCCCTAAACAAAGTCAACTTCCCACAATGACAGGTGGAAAAAGGGCTACCTAAGTATGGTTCTCAATCAGAGACAATGATAGACAGCTGTCCCTGATTGAGAACCCATACCCGGCCAAAACAGAGAAATAGAAAATCATAGAAAAACAAAACATAGAATGCCCACCCCAAATCACACCCTGACCAAACCAAAAAGAGACATAAAAAGGATCTCTAAGGTCAGGGCGTGACAATTAACTAGGGTGAGTTTGCTAAGTTATTGATTAACTGGGGTGAGTTTGCTAAGTTATTGATTAACTGGAGGTGAGTTTGCTAAGTTATTGATTAACTGGGGGTGAGTTTGCTAAGTTATTGATTAGCTAGGGTGAGTTTGTTAAGTTATTGATTCACTGAGGTGAGTTTACTAAGTTATTGATTAACTGGGGTGAGTTTGCTAAGTTATTGATTAACTGGGGTGAGTGCGAGGCAGGTAGCCTAGCGGTGAACAGTGTTGGGCCAGTAACCAAAAGGAAGCTGGTTCAAAGGTGGAAACATTTCCCATTGTGCCCTTGAGCATTGCAATTAACCCCCAACAAATGGGTGCCGATGACGTTGATTAAGACAGCCCCCCCCCCCCCCGCACCTCTGATTCAGAGGGGTAGAGATGGCATGGAGAGACCTCTCTGTCTTCTCCCTCCCTATCTCCCTCCCTCCCTCCATCCCTCGTACCCTCCCTCCCTCCCTCCCCCTCTCTCTCTCTTTCTCTCTCTCCCTCCCTCCCTCCCTCCCTCCCAGGCTCTCTGCTCTGTAACTCTTTTGTTTCTTTAAGAAACATCCCACAGAGAGAGCCATCTCCATGCCTGACTGCCTGACAGAGCGATGGATCAACCTTAAGAAGTATAAACAACAAGGGAAAGTTGGAATAGATGGATGGATGAATAATACCATGGATGGATGATATGGATGTAAACCATGGATGGATGATTTGGATGGATGAGTCGTTGGATTTATATATATTTTTATATTTATTATTTTTCTGTTTTAACTTTTAACTTTTCTGTTTTAATTTTCACTCTTAACTCCCAAGATCTTCTGGTAAATATTAGTATGTAGTATCTCTGTGTCATTATTTTATATGAAGATAATCATGTGGTTTACTTCAGCCAGGAAGTTGCTGATTTCCACTGCAGGTCTATTATATATAGGTTCCTTGGAGCTTCCTAATCAATAATACATTATGATACTGTACGATGGTTCTTTTGCTTCCAGATATCCAACAGCTCCTTAATAATCTACTGCCTGCCGCCGTGTAGCCGCTGATTCCTGGCCAGACATTTCTGGCGTGCCTGGTAACCCCGGCCAGCCAGAAGGTCCTTCTCGTTAATAGCTGATGTAAAGGAGCTTTATTCAAAACCAGGGGGTCTGAAACCCGGAGACGGGGAGCTGTTGGTTACCTTAGCCCCAGAGAGATGAATCTTCGTGGGCCATCTGCCCACCTAGGGGCCCGTAGGGGCCAGGATCCGGGCTGGAGAAGATCTTGGGAACCGTCCTATTGGGACGGACTCATGTCTGAAGTGGAGGTGGTGCCCCGACATACCGGTCTTACGGGACGTAACCCTCCTCGGCAACAGAGCGCCAGAGAGGGAGGAAGCCACAGCCAGAATCTAGACAGTCTTTTGCAGGAGTTGGAGAGAGTGCAGTGTCAGACCTATTTTAAAGGAGGAAGCCCAGTTAGCAGTCCTGGCCAGGTGTCTAAGGTAGAGCTTGTGTCTCCACCTCAACCTACCCCTGCTCGTACCCCTCGGCCGCACAGCGCCATCGAGGGAAGACGTCAGATGAATGAGTGGCTGTATGAGTTGGAGAAGATGCAGAGTGGGGACTATTTTGAAGGAAGCCCCACTGACAGCCCAGAGGTTGAGCCCCGTCCGACGGTTCATTTGGGTCGTACCCCTCGCCCGCAGAGCGCCATCGAGGGAGGTAGCCAGAATCTAGACAGATTGTTACAAGAGCTGGAGAGGATGGAGAACGGGAGATATTTCGGAAACCCTGACCGAGTGCAGAGAGATCAAGTGCAGGCCCCTTTCTACGACAGGACAGCGTCGATGCCAACCCTTCACAAGGAACCCGTTGGCTCTGGCCTGCGTCACCACTACCAGGGCCTCCCCTCGTCCCCCTCTCTCTGCAGCCGGGACAGGGACCTCTCCCCCTGTGGGACTCCCAGCCTGTGTGACAGTTCCCTGGGCAGCCAGGAGTCCCTCAGGGCAGGATTGTCCTCCGCCCCGGACCACAACGGTAGCTGGGAGAGGGCTATAATCAAGCAGTCTCCAGGGAAGGAGGAGGCTAAACTCAGCTCTCTGACTCCGGTGAGAGTGGGCTGGCTGCCCATCCAGAGAAGGTCCCTGTTGAGGGATGCTCCAGCCCCGGGACCCGGACATCCACACCTTCAGGTCAATCTAGCCAGCCAGGTAAGACATGCTGCAAACAGAGCTGTTCTGTTCCTGGAGAGAGAGACAGAGACAGAGAGAGAGACAGAGAGAGGGACAAACAGAAAAGAGAGAGAGAGACAGAGAGAGGGAGAGAGAAACAAACAGAAAAGAGAGAGAAAGAGACAGAGACAGAGAGAGAGAAACAAACAGAAAAGAGAGAGAAAGAGACAGAGACAGAGACAGAGTGAGGGACAAACAGAAAAGAGAGACAGAGACAGAGACAGAGAGAGAGAAACAAACAGAAAAGAGAGAGAAAGAGACAGAGACAGAGTGAGGGACAAACAGAAAAGAGAGACAGAGACAGAGAGAGAGAGAGAGAGAAACAAACAGAAAAGAGAGACAGAGACAGACAGAGAGAAACAAACAGAAAAGAGAGAGAAAGAGACAGAGACAGAGACAGAGTGAGGGACAAACAGAAAAGAGAGACAGAGACAGAGAGAGAAACAAACAGAAAAGAGAGACAGAGACAGAGACAGAGTGAGGGACAAACAGAAAAGAGAGACAGAGACAGAGACAGAGAGAGGGACAAACAGAAAAGAGAGACAGAGACAGAGACAGAGAGAGGGACAAACAGAAAAGAGAGACAGACAGAGACAGAGAGAGGGACAAACAGAAAAGAGAGACAGAGACAGAGACAGAGTAAGGGACAAACAGAAAAGAGAGAGAAAGAGACAGAGACAGAGACAGAGAGAGGGACAAACAGAAAAGAGAGACCGAGACAGAGAGAGGGACAAACAGAAAAGAGAGACAGAGACAGAGACAGAGTGAGGGACAAACAGAAAAGAGAGACCGAGACAGAGACAGAGAGAGGGACAAACAGAAAAGAGAGACAGACAGAGACAGAGAGAGGGACAAACAGAAAAGAGAGACAGAGACAGAGACAGAGAGAGGGACAAACAGAAAAGAGAGAGAAAGAGACAGAGACAGAGACAGAGAGAGGGACAAACAGAAAAGAGAGACAGAGACAGAGACAGAGAGAGAGGGACAAACAGAAAAGAGAGACAGAGACAGAGACAGAGAGAGGGACAAACAGAAAAGAGAGACAGACAGAGACAGAGAGAGGGACAAACAGAAAAGAGAGACAGAGACAGAGACAGAGAGAGGGACAAACAGAAAAGAGAGACAGAGACAGAGACAGAGTGAGGGACAAACAGAAAAGAGAGACAGAGACAGGCAGAAAGCCTCTAGCGGTCCAGTCTCAGATGTTCAGTACAGGGAGAGAGAGTTGCTTTGGCATCGTCTGAAAACAACTAACTCTGCAGGAATTGGTTCTCAGAAGGTTTATGTGCGGTGTGATGTTGTCACAGCCAGTGAAAGAGCTTCATGCACCACTGGATGCCTGGGCGTAGTAGGGCAACGTCAGGGGGGTTGTTTTCCCAATGGAATTAGGCTAGTTATACCTATATACTGTATACTGTAGCTAGCTAGGGACGGACTAGGATCTGAAATAATCTAATTATGCTAGTTATACCTATGTAGCTAGCTAGGGACGGACTAGGATCTGAAATAATCTAATTATGCTAGCTATACCTATATACTGTATACTGTATCTAGCTAGGGACAGCAGGTCTTGAAATAATGTAATTATGCAGTTATACCTATAATACTGTATACTGTAGCTAGCTAGGGACGGACTAGGATCTGAAATAATCTAATTATGCAGTTATACCTATATACTGTATACTGTAGCTAGCTAGGGACGGACTAGGATCTGAAATAATCTAATTATGCTAGTTATACCTATATACTGTATACTGTAGCTAGCTAGGGACGGACTAGGATCTGAAATAATCTAATTATGCTAGTTATACCTATATACTGTATACTGTAGCTAGCTAGGGACGGACTAGGATCTGAAATAATCTAATTATGCTAGTTTACCTATATACTGTATACTGTAGCTAGCTAGGGACGGACTGGATCTGAAATAATCTAATTATGCTAGTTATACCTATATACTGTATACTGTAGCTAGCTAGGGACGGACTAGGACCTGAAATAATCTAATTATGCTAGTTATACCTATATACTGTATACTGTAGCTAGCTAGCTATGGACTAGGATCTGACATAATCTAATTATGCTAGCTATAGCGATGTAGCTAGCTAGGGACGGACTAGGATCTGAAATAATCTAATTATGCTAGCTATACCTATATACTGTATACTGTATCTAGCTAGGGACGGACTAGGATCTGAAATAATCTAATTATGCTAGCTATAGCTACATACTGTATACTGTAGCTAGCTAGGGACGGACTAGGATCTGAAATAATCTAATTATGCTAGTTATACCTATATACTGTATACTGTAGCTAGCTAGGGACGGACTAGGACCTGAAATAATCTAATTATGCTAGCTACAGTGATGTAGCTAGCTAGGGACGGACTAGGACCTGAAATAATCTAATTATGCTTGCTATAGCTACATACTGTAGCTAGCTAGCTATGGACTAGGATCTGAAATAATGTCAATATGCTAGCTGTAGCTATATACTGTAGCTAGCTAGGGAAGGACTAGGATCTGAAATAATCTAATTATGCTAGCTACAGCGATGTAGCTAGCTAGGGACGGACTAGGATCTGAAATAATGTAATTATGCTAGCTATAGCTATGTAGCTAGCTAGGGACAGACTAGGATCTGTAATAATCTAATTATGCTAGCTATAGCGATGTAGCTATCTAGGGTCGGACTAGGATCTGAAATAATGTAATTATGCTAGCTATAGCTATGTTGCTAGCTAGGGACGGACTAGGATCTGAAATAATGTAATTATTCTAGCTATAGCTATGTAGCTAGCTAGGGACGGACTAGTATCTGAAATAATGTAATTATGCTAGCTATAGCTATGTAGCTAGCTAGGGACGGACTAGGATCTGAAATAATGTAATTATGCTAGCTATAGCTATGGAGCTAGCTAGGGACGGACTAGGATCTGAAATAATGTAATTATGCTTGCTATAGCTATGTTACTAGCTAGGGACGGACTAGGATCTGAAATAATGTAATTATGCTAGCTATAGCTATGTCGCTAGATAGGGACGGACTAGGATCTGAAATAATGTAATTATGCTAGCTAATGCTATGTTGCTAGCTAGGAAGGACTAGGATCTGAAATAATGTAATTATGCTAGCTATAGCTATGTTACTAGCTAGGGACGGACTAGGATCTGAAATAATGCAATTATGCTAGCTATAGCTATGTAGCTAGCTAGGGACGGACTAGTATCTGAAATAATGTAATTATCTAGCTATAGCTTGTAGCTAGCTAGGGACGACTAGTATCTGAATAATGTAATTATGCTAGCTATAGCTTGTAGCTAGCTAGGACGGACTAGGATCTGAAATAATTGTATTATGCTGCTATAGCTATGTTACTAGCTAGGGACGGACTAGGATCTGAAATAATGCAATTATGCTAGCTATAGCTATGTAGCTAGCTAGGGACGGACTAGTATCTGAAATAATGTAATTATGCTAGCTATAGCTATGTAGCTAGCTAGGGACGGACTAGTATCTGAAATAATGTAATTATGCTAGCTATAGCTATGTAGCTAGCTAGGGACGGACTAGGATCTGAAATAATGTAATTATGCTTGCTATAGCTATGTTACTAGCTAGGGACGGACTAGGATCTGAAATAATGTAATTATGCTAGCTATAGCTATGTCGCTAGATAGGGACGGACTAGGATCTGAAATAATGTAATTATGCTAGCTATAGCTATGTTGCTAGCTAGGGAAGGACTAGGTTCTGAAACAATGTAATTATGCTAGCTATAGCTATGTTACTAGCTAGGGACGGACTAGGATCTGAAATAATGCAATTATGCTAGCTATAGCTATGTAGCTAGCTAGGGACGGACTAGTATCTGAAATAATGTAATTATCTAGCTATAGCTATGTAGCTAGCTAGGGACGGACTAGTATCTGAAATAATGTAATTATGCTAGCTATAGCTATGTAGCTAGCTAGGGACGGACTAGGATCTGAAATAATGTAATTATGCTAGCTATAGCTATGTTACTAGCTAGGGACGGACTAGGATCTGAAATAATGCAATTATGCTAGCTATAGCTATGTAGCTAGCTAGGCGGACTAGTATCTGAAATAATGATATTATGCTAGCTATAGCTATGTAAGCTAGCTAGGACGGACTAGTATCTGAATAATGTAATTATGCTAGCTATAGCTATGTAGCTAGCTAGGGACGGACTAGTATCTGAAATAATGTAATTATGCTAGCTATAGCTATGTAGCTAGCTAGGGACGGACTAGGATCTGAAATAATGTAATTATGCTAGCTATAGCTATGTCGCTAGCTAGGGAAGGACTAGGATCTGAAATAATCTAATTATGCTAGCTACAGCGATGTAGCTAGCTAGGGACGGACTAGGATCTGAAATAATGTAATTATGCTAGCTATAGCTATGTAGCTAGCTAGGGACAGACTAGGATCTGTAATAATGTAATTATGCTAGCTATAGCGATGTAGCTAGCTAGGGTCGGACTAGGATCTGAAATAATGTAATTATGCTAGCTATAGCTATGTTGCTAGCTAGGGACGGACTAGGATCTGAAATAATGTAATTATTCTAGCTATAGCTATGTGCTAGCTAGGGACGGACTAGTTATCTAAATAATGTAATTATGCTAGCTAGCTATGTAGCTAGCTAGGGACGGACTAGGATCTGAAATAATGTAATTATGCTAGCATAGCTATGGAGCTAGCTAGGGACGGACTAGGATCTGAAATAATGTAATTATGCTTGCTATAGCTATGTTACTAGCTAGGGACGGACTAGGATCTGAAATAATGTAATTATGCTAGCTACTATGTCGCTAGATAGGGACGGACTAGGATCTGAAATAATGTAATTATGCTAGCTATAGCTATGTTGCTAGCTAGGGAAGGACTGGTTCTGAAACAATGTAATTATGCTAGCTATAGCTATGTTACTAGCTAGGGACGGACTAGGATCTGAAATAATGCAATTATGCTAGCTATAGCTATGTAGCTAGCTAGGGACGGACTAGTATCTGAAATAATGTAATTATGCTAGCTATAGCTATGTAGCTAGCTAGGGACGGACTAGTATCTGAAATAATGTAATTATGCTAGCTATAGCTATGTAGCTAGCTAGGGACGGACTAGGATCTAAAATCGGCCTGGGCATTTTCTAACACACTGGCACATTGTTGTCTTTGAGGTCCCCACACCGGCCCACTTTTTAACTTGAGGCTCCCATTATTAGCCAGATAATGATCATTCTGCGTTAAAACACCGGCCCACTTTTTAACTTGAGGCTCCCATTATTAGCCAGATAATGATCATTCTGCGTTAAAACACCGGCCCACTTTTTAACTTGAGGCTCCCATTATTAGCCAGATAATGATCATTCTGTGCTAAAACACCGGCCCACTGGGCAAAAAATGGACCACCTCATCTGGCATTTTCCAGACCTGCCTGGTGGCCAATCTGTCTCTGTAGCTAGCTTTAAACGTTATGGCTTGTCACTCACAACTCCCCATTACACTGATGCATCTTGTAGTAGTGTCAGAGACACGTCCTCATGTCTCACCTTGTAGTAGTGGTAGAGACATGTCCTCATTTCTCACCTTGTAGTAGTGGTAGAGACACGTCCTCATGTCTCACCTTGTAGTAGTGGTAGAGACACGTCCTCATTTCTCACCTTGTAGTAGTGGTAGAGACATGTCCTCATTTCTCACCTCGTAGTAGTGTTAGAGATACTCCCTCATGTCTCACCTTGTTGTAGTGTTAGAGACACGTCCTCATGTCTCACCTTGTAGTAGTGGTAGAGACATGTCCTCATTTCTCACCTTGTAGTAGTGGTAGAGACACATCCTCATGTCTCACCTCGTAGTAGTGGTAGAGACATGTCCTCATGTCTCACCTTGTAGTAGTGGTAGAGACATGTCCTCATTTCTCACCTTGTAGTAGTGTCAGAGACACGTCCTCATGTCTCACCTTGTAGTAGTGTTAGAGACATGTCCTCATTTCTCACCTTGTAGTAGTGTCAGAGACACGTCCTCATGTCTCACCTTGTAGTAGTGTTAGAGACACGTCCTCATTTCTCACCTTGTAGTAGTGGTAGAGACACGCCCTCATGCCTCACCTTGTAGTAGTGTCAGAGACACGTCCTCATTTCTCACCTTGTAGTAGTGTTAGAGACACGTCCTCATGTCTCACCTTGTAGTAGTGGTAGAGACACGTCCTCATGCCTCACTTTGTAGTAGTGTTAGAGACACGTCCTCATGTCTCACCTTGTAGTAGTGTTAGAGACACGTCCTCATGTCTCACCTTGTAGTAGTGGTAGAGACACGTCCTCATGTCTCACCTTGTATGTGGTAGAGACACGTCCTCTGTCTCACCTTGTAGTAGTGTTAGAGACACGTCCTCATGTCTCACCTTGTAGTAGTGTTAGAGACACGTCCTCATGTCTCACCTTGTAGTAGTGTTAGAGACACGTCCTCATGTCTCACCTTGTAGTAGTGTCAGAGACACGTCCTCATGCCTCACCTTGTAGTAGTGGTAGAGACACGTCCTCATGTCTCACCTTGTAGTAGTGGTAGAGACACGTCCTCATGTCTCACCTTGTAGTAGTGGTAGAGACACGTCCCATGTCTCACCTTGTAGTAGTGGTAGAGACACGTCCTCATGTCTCACCTTGTAGTAGTGGTAGAGACACGTCCTCATGTCTCACCTTGTAGTAGTGTTAGAGACACGTCCTCATGTCTCACCTTGTAGTAGTGGTAGAGACACGTCCTCATGCCTCACCTTGTAGTAGTGGTAGAGACACGTCCTCATGCCTCACCTTGTAGTAGTGTTAGAGACACGTCCTCATGTCTCACCTTGTAGTAGTGTTAGAGACACGTCCTCATGTCTCACCTTGTAGTAGTGTCAGAGACACGTCCTCATGTCTCACCTTGTAGTAGTGTTAGAGACACGTCCTCATTTCTCACCTTGTAGTAGTGGTAGAGACACGTCCTCATGCCTCACCTTGTAGTAGTGGTAGAGACATGTCCTCATTTCTCACCTTGTAGTAGTGGTAGACACGTCCTCATGTCTCACCTTGTAGTAGTGGTAGAGACACGTCCTCATGCCTCACCTGGTAGTAGTGGTAGAGACACGTCCTCATTTCTCACCTTGTAGTAGTGGTAGAGACACGTCCTCATGCCTCACCTTGTAGTAGTGTTAGAGACACGTCCTCATGCCTCACCTTGTAGTAGTGTTAGAGACACGTCCTCATGCTTCACCTTGTAGTAGTGGTAGAGACACGTCCTCATGTCTCACCTTGTAGTAGTGTTAGAGACACGTCCTCATGTCTCACCTTGTAGTAGTGGTAAGACACTCCTCATTTCTCACCATGTAGTAGTGGTAGAGACACGTCCTCATGTCTCACCTTGTAGTAGTGGTAGAGACACGTCCTCATTTCTCACCTTGTAGTAGTGGTAGAGACACGTCCTCATGCCTCACCTTGTAGTAGTGTTAGAGACACGTCCTCATGCCTCACCTTAGTAGTGGTAGAGACACGTCCTCATTGCCTCACCTTGTAGTAGTGGTAGAGACACGTCCTCATGTCTCACCTTGTGTAGTGGTAGAGCACCGTCCTCATTCTCACCTTGTAGTATTGGTAGAGACACGTCCTCATGCCTCACCTTGTAGTAGTGGTAGAGACACGTCCTCATGCCTCACCTTGTAGTAGTGGTAGAGACACGTCCTCATGTCTCACCTTGTAGTAGTGTTAGAGACACGTCCTCATGTCTCACCTTGTAGTAGTGGTAGAGACACGTCCTCATGCTCACCTTGTAGTAGTGGTAGAGACACGTCCTCATTTCTCACCTTGTGTATGTTAGAGCACGTCCTCATGTCTCACCTTGTAGTAGTGGTAGAGACACGCCCTCATGTCTCACCTTGTAGTAGTGGTAGAGACACGTCCTCATGCCTCACCTTGTAGTAGTGTTAGAGACACGTCCTCATGCCTCACCTTGTAGTAGTGGTAGAGACACGTCCTCATGTCTCACCTTGTAGTAGGTTAAGACACGTCCTCATGTCTCACCTTGTAGTAGTGTTAGAGACACGTCCTCATGTCTCACCTTGTAGTAGTGTTAGAGACACGTCCTCATTTCTCACCTTGTAGTAGTGGTAGAGACACGTCCTCATGTCTCACCTTGTAGTAGTGGTAGAGACACGTCCTCATGTCTCACCTTGTAGTAGTGTTAGAGACACGTCCTCATTTCTCACCTTGTAGTAGTGTTAGAGACACGTCCTCATGCCTCACCTTGTAGTAGTGGTAGAGACACGTCCTCATGTCTCACCTTGTAGTAGTGTTAGAGACACGTCCTCATGCCTCACCTTGTAGTAGTGGTAGAGACAGTCCTCATGTCTCACCTTGTAGTAGTGGTAGAGACATGTCTCATGTCTCACCTTGTAGTAGTGGTAGAGACACGTCCTCATGTCTCACCTTGTAGTAGTGGTAGAGACACGTCCTCATGTCTCACCTTGTAGTAGTGGTAGAGACACGTCTCATTTCTCACCTTGTGATAGTGGTAGAGACACTCCTCATTTCTCACCTTGTAGTAGTGGTAGAGACACGTCCTCATGCTCACCTTGTATAGTGGTAGAGACACGTCCTCATTCTCACCTTGTAGTAGTGTTAGAGACACGTCCTCATGTCTCACCTTGTAGTATGGTAGAGACACGTCCTCATGCTCACCTTGTAGTAGTGGTAGAGACCGTCCTCATCTCACCTTGTATAGTGGTAGAGACACGTCCTCATCTCACCTTGTAGTAGTGGTAGAGACATGTCCTCATTCTCACCTTGTAGTAGTGGTAAGACACGTCCTCATGTCTCACCTTGTAGTAGTGGTAGAGACACGTCCTCATTTCTCACCTTGTAGTAGTGGTAGAGACACGTCCTCATGCCTCACCTTGTAGTAGTGGTAGAGACACGTCCTCATGTCTCACCTTGTAGTAGTGGTAGAGACACGTCCTCATGTCTCACCTTGTAGTATGGTAGAGACACGTCCTCATGTCTCACCTTGTAGTAGTGGTAGAGACACGTCCTCATGTCTCACCTTGTAGTAGTGGTAGAGACACGTCCTCATTCTCACCTTGTAGTAGTGTTAGAGACACGTCCTCATTTCTCACCTTGTAGTAGTGTTAGAGAACGTCCTCATGCCTCACTTGTAGTAGTGTTAGAGACACGTCCTCATGCTCACCTTGTAGTAGTGGTAGAGACTCCTCATGTCTCACCTTGTAGTAGTGTTAGAGACACGTCCTCATGCCTCACCTTGTAGTAGTGTCAGAGACACGTCCTCATTTCTCACCTTGTAGTAGTGTTAGAGACACGTCCTCATGTCTCACCTTGTAGTAGTGTTAGAGAAACGTCCTCATTTCTCACCTTGTAGTAGTGTTAGAGACACGTCCTCATTTCTCACCTTGTAGTAGTGTTAGAGACACGTCCTCATGTCTCACCTTGTAGTAGTGTTAGAGACACGTCCTCATGTCTCACCTTGTAGTAGTGGTAGAGACACGCCCTCATGTCTCACCTTGTAGTAGTGGTAGAGACACGTCCTCATGTCTCACCTTGTAGTAGTGGTAGAGACACGTCCTCATGTCTCACCTTGTAGTAGTGGTAGAGACACGTCCTCATTTCTCACCTTGTAGTAGTGGTAGAGACACGTCCTCATGTCTCACCTGGTAGTGTAGAGACACGTCCTCATGTCTCACCTTGTAGTAGTGTTAGAGACACGTCCTCATTTCTCACCTTGTAGTAGTGGTAGAGACACGTCCTCATGTCTCACCTTGTAGTAGTGTTAGAGACACGTCCTCATGTCTCACCTTGTAGTAGTGGTAGAGACACGTCCTCATGTCTCACCTTGTAGTAGTGGTAGAGACACGTCCTCATGCCTCACCTTGTAGTAGTGTTAGAGACACGTCCTCATGCCTCACCTTGTAGTATGGTAGAGACACGTCCTCATGTCTCACCTTTGTAGTTGTAGACACGTCCTCATGTCTCACCTTGTAGTAGTGGTAGAGACACGTCCTCATGCCTCACCTTGTAGTAGTGTTAGAGACACGTCCTCATGCCTCACCTTGTAGTAGTGGTAGAGACACGTCCTCATGTCTCACCTTGTAGTAGTGGTAGAGACACGTCCTCATTTCTCACCTTGTAGTAGTGGTAGAGACACGTCCTCATTTCTCACCTTGTAGTAGTGTTAGAGACACGTCCTCATGCTCACCTTGTAGTAGTGGTAGAGACACGTCCATGTCCTCACCTGTAGTAGTGGTAGAGACACGTCCTCATGTCTCACCTTGTAGTAGTGTTGAGACACGTCCTCATTTCCACCTTGTAGTAGTGTTAGAGACACGTCCTCATTCTCACCTTGTAGTAGTGGTAGAGACACGTCCTCATGCCTCACCTTGTAGTAGTGGTAGAGACACGTCCTCATGTCTCACCTTGTAGTAGTGGTAGAGACACGTCCTCATGTCTCACCTTGTAGTAGTGTTAGAGACACGTCCTCATGTCTCACCTTGTAGTAGTGTTAGAGACACGTCCTCATGTCTCACCTTGTAGTAGTGTTAGAGACACGTCCTCATGTCTCACCTTGTATTAGTGTTAGAGACACGTCCTCATGTCTCACCTTGTAGTAGTGTTAGAGACACGTCCTCATGTCTCACCTTGTAGTAGTGGTAGAGACACGTCCTCATGTCTCACCTTGTAGTATGGTAGAGCACCCCTCTGTCTCACCTTGTAGTAGTGTTAGAGACACGCCCTCATGTCTCACTTGTAGTAGTGGTAGAGACACGTCCTCATGCCTCACCTTGTAGTAGTGGTAGAGACACGTCCTCATGTCTCACCTTGTAGTAGTGTTAGAGACACGTCCTCATGTCTCACCTTGTAGTAGTGTTAGAGACACGTCCTCATGCCTCACCTTGTAGTAGTGTTAGAGACACGTCCTCATGTCTCACCTTGTAGTAGTGTTAGAGACAAGTCCTCATTGGTTGTGTCATGTGATCCTCATGATGATGTAGACTGATACTAGGGGACAATTAAACAATAAAGAACAAAAACAAGTATTGTCATTTGTTTTAACCTCCAGTCAAATTCCATATTTGTTGTCATTTTTCTACAGGTGAGACTAAAAGCGGCCATTACCCCTACCTTCCGGAAGAATCCTGTCAAGGGCAATGGGATTAAACCTGTGGGTATGTATAGTCAAGGTCTTCACCCACACTCATAACAGCTGGGTTGTCCTTGCTAATCTGGGAATTTGGGGATATTTACCGTAATTTTGCAACCCTACACACACGCATGCACGCACGCACGCACGCAAACACACACACACACAGAGTGTGGTTCACCATTACACATATGATGCAGTCCCATGGAAGATAACAGGTAAGGGTCGAATTATAAGAGAGAGACACATCACCCTGCGTCACGAAGACATCTCATGTGAGAGAGACACATTACCCTGCGTCATGAAGACATCTCATGTGAGAGAGACACATCACCCTGCGTCACGAAGACATCTCATGTGAGAGAGACACATTACCCTGCGTCATGAAGACATCTCATGTGAGAGAGACACATCACCCTGAATCACGAAGACATCTCATGTGAGAGAGCCACATCACCCTGTGAGAGAGACACATCACCCTGCGTCACGAAGACATCTCATGTCAGAGAGACACATCACCCTGCATCATGAAGACATCTCATGTGAGAGAGATACATCACCCTGTGTCAGAGAGACACATCACCCTGCATCATGAAGACATCTCATGTGAGAGAGACACATCACCCTGTGTCAGAGAGACACATCACCCTGCATCATGAAGACATCTCATGTGAGAGAGACACATCACCCTGTGTCAGAGAGACACATCACCCTGCATCATGAAGACATCTCATGTGAGAGAGACACATCACCCTGTGTCACGAAGACATCACATGCGAGAGAGACACATCACCCTGCATCACGAAGACATCTCATGTCAGAGAGACACATCACCCTGCATCATGAAGACATCTCATGTGAGAGAGACACATCACACTGCCACACGAAGACATCTCATGTCGGAGAGACACATCACCCTGCATCATGAAGACATCATGTGAGAGAGACACATCACCCTGCGTCATGAAGACATCTCATGTGAGAGAGACACATCACCCTGCATCATGAAGACATATCATGTGAGAGAGACACATCACCCTGTGTGAGAGAGACACATCACCCTGCATCATGAAGACATATCATGTCAGAGAGACACATCACCCTACGTCACGAAGACATCTCATGTGAGAGAGACACATCACCCTGCATCATGAAGACATCTCATGTGAGATGGACACATCACCCTGCATCACGAAGACATCTCATGTGAGACACATCACCCTGCATCATGAAGACATCTCATGTGAGAGAGACACATCACCCTGCATCATGAAGACATCTCATGTGAGAGAGACACATCACCCTGTGTGAGAGATACACATCACCCTGCATCACGAAGACATCTCATGTCGGAGAGACACATCACCCTGCATCATGAAGACATCTCATGTGAGAGAGACACATCACCCTGCATCACGAAGACATCTCATGTGAGATGGACACATCACCCTGTGTGAGAGAGACACATCACCCTGCATCATGAAGACATCTCATGTGAGAGAGACACATCACCCTGCATCATGAAGACATCTCATGTGAGAGAGACACATCACCCTGCATCATGAAGACATCTCATGTGAGATGGACACATCACCCTGCATCACGAAGACATCTCATGTGAGACACATCACCCTGCATCATGAAGACATCTCATGTGAGACACATCACCCTGCATCATGAAGACATCTCATGTGAGAGAGACACATCACCCTGCATCATGAAGACATCTTATGTGAGAGAGACACATCACCCTGTGTGAGAGATACACATCACCCTGCATCACGAAGACATCTCATGTCGGAGAGACACATCACCCTGCATCATGAAGACATCTCATGTGAGAGAGACACATCACCCTGCACCTCGAAGACATCTCATGTGAGATGGACACATCACCCTGTGTGAGAGAGACACATCATGGGTCATGAAGACATCTCATGTGAGAGAGACACATCACCCTGTGTGAGAGAGACACATCACCCTGCATCATGAAGACATCTCATGTGAGAGAGACACATCACCCTGTGTGAGAGAGACACATCATGGGTCATGAAGACATCTCATGTGAGAGAGACACATCACCCTGCATCATGAAGACATCTCATGTGAGAGAGACACATCACCCTGCATCGTGAAGACATCTCATGTGAGAGAGACACATCACCCTGTGTGAGAGAGACATATCATGGGTCATGAAGACATCTCATGTGAGAGATACACATCACCCTGTGTGAGAGAGACATATCACCCTGTGTGAGAGAGACACATCACCCTGTGTGAGAGAGACACATCATGGGTCATGAAGACATCTCATGTGAGAGAGACACATCACCCTGTGTGAGAGGGACACATCACCCTGCATCATGAAGACATCTCATGTGAGAGAGACACATCACCCTGTGTGAGAGAGACACATCATGGGTCATGAAGACATCTCATGTGAGAGAGACACATCACCCTGCATCATGAAGACATCTCATGTGAGAGAGACACATCACCCTGCATCGTGAAGACATCTCATGTGAGAGAGACACATCACCCTGTGTGAGAGAGACACATCATGGGTCATGAAGACATCTCATGTGAGAGAGACACATCACCCTGTGTGAGAGAGACATATCACCCTGTGTGAGAGAGACACATCACCCTGTGTGAGAGAGACACATCACCTTGTGTGAGAGAGACACATCACCCTGTGTGAGAGAGACACATCATGGGTCATGAAGACATCTCCAGGGTGTATCAATAGAAACAATGTTCACCATTGTGTGACGTGAATAATTATCAGACCTTGTGTTTTACTAATAGAATTGATTCTTCAGACTATAACCCTGTTTATTGTGAACAGATGGTGCCTTTTTTGTGTGAATGGTCATCAGTGATACTTAATTGGCTCATTTCACCCACCTGCAAAGGTGACTGTTTTACTATTTGATGGAGAAGTTTAGTCTGTGTGCCTCTCTCTCTCTCTCTCTCTCTCTCTCTCTCTCTCTCTCTCTCTCTCTCTCCCCCTTTCTCTCTTTAGCTCCCCCCCTCTCTCTCTCTCTCTCTCTCTCTCTCTCTCTCTCTCGCTTTCTCTCCCTTTCTCTCTTTAGCTCCCCCCCCTCTCTCTCTCTCTGCCCCTCTCTCTCTCTCTCTCTCTCTCTCTCTCTCTCTCTCTCTCTCTCTCTCTCTCTCTCTCTCTCTCTCTCTCTCTCTCTCTCTCTCTCTCTCTCTCTCTCTCTCTCTCTCTCTCTCTCTCTCTCTCTCTCTCTTCTCTCCCCCCTTTCTCTCTTTATCCCCCCCCCCTCTCTCTCTCTCGCTCTCCCCTTTCTCTCTTTAGCTCCCCCCCCTCTCCTCCTCTCTCTTCTCTCTCTCTCCCCCTCTTTCTCTCTTTAGCCCCCCCCCTCTCTCTCTCTCTATCTCTCTCTCTCTCTCTTGCTTTCTCTCTCTTGCTCTCTCTCTGTCTCTCTCTCCCTCCCCCTTTCTCTCTTTAGCTCCCCCCTTTCTCTCTCCCTCTCTCCCACCTTTCCCTCCCTCTCTCCCTCCCTCCCTGGCGTGGGCATATTGGTTGCAAGCTAGAGATGTCTGTTGTTTTGTATGGGCTGCGTCTCAATCCACCACATCCTCCTGATGTCGGCCTTCCGCATGTGTTGTGTAAAGTGACTGAGCTACAGTGCTGTTTGTCAGATCAGGACACGTCAACATCCTATAATAATAATGTCAGCAGAGGAATGTCAAGATGTGTATGAGTCACAGTGACACAAGTCATTTAAAAAAATGTTTATTGAATCTGTATTTAACTAGGCAAGTCAGAACAAATTCTTATTTACAATGACGGCCTACTAGGGAACAGTGGGTTAACTGCCTTGTTCAGGGGCAGAACGACAGATTTTTACCTTGTCAGCTCGGGGATTCAATCCAGCAACCTTTTGGTTACTAGTCCAACGCTCTAACCACTAGGCTACCTGCTTCCCCCCCTCTAACCACTAGGCTACCTGCCTCCCCCCCTCTAACCACTAGGCTACCTGCCTCCCCCCCTCTAACCACTAGGCTACCTGCCTCCCCCCCTCTAACCACTAGGCTACCTGCCTCCCCCCTCTAACCACTAGGCTACCTGCCTCCCCCCCTCTAACCACTAGGCTACCTGCCTCCCCCCTCTAACCACTAGGCTACCTGCCTCCCCCCCTCTAACCACTAGGCTACCTGCCTCCCCGCTCTAACCACTAGGCTCCTAGGCTCCCCCCTCTAACCACTAGGCTCCTAGGCTCCCCCCTCTAACCACTAGGCTCTTAGGCTCCCCCCTCTAACCACTAGGCTCCTAGGCTCCCCCCTCTAACCACTAGGCTCCTAGGCTCCCCCCTCTAACCACTAGGCTACCTGCCTCCCCCCCTCTAACCACTAGGCTACCTGCCTCCCCGCTCTAACCACTAGGCTCCTAGGCTCCCCCCTCTAACCACTAGGCTCCTAGGCTCCCCCCTCTAACCACTAGGCTCCTAGGCTCCCCCCTCTAACCACTAGGCTACCTGCCTCTAACCACTAGGCTACCTGCAGTACCCCCTCTAACCACTAGGCCCCTTGCAGTACCCCCTCTAACCACTATGCCCCTTGCAGTACCCCCTCTAACCACTAGGCTACCTGCCTCCCCCCTCTAACCACTAGGCCCCTTGCAGTACCCCCTCTAACCACTAGGCTCCTATCACCCCGACGTGATATAAACACGCAACCTTCTGATGAAGTTATTGTTTGTTGACACACAGAGGGAGAGCTGGAGAAAGTGGAGTGGAGACAACCCACCATTAACACTGTGGGGCTCAGAACGAGGTGGCTTCCTGACCAGGCTCCTCCCAGGACTCAACACCAGGCTCCTCCTCCCAGTACTCACCACCAGGCTCCTCCTCCCAGTACTCAACACCAGGTAACTGACCAGGCTCCTTCTCCCAGTACTCAACACCAGGCTCCTCCCAGGACTCAACACCAGGCTCCTCCTCCCAGTACTCACCACCAGGCTCCTTCTCCCAGTACTCAACACCAGGTAACTGATCAGGCTCCTTCTCCCAGTACTCAACACCAGGTAACTGACCAGGCTCCTTCTCCCAGTACTCACCACCAGGCTCCTTCTCCCAGTACTCACCACCAGGCTCCTTCTCCCAGTACTCAACACCAGGCTCCTTCTCCCAGTACTCAACACCAGGCTCCTTCTCCCAGTACTCAACCCCAGGTAACTGATCAGGCTCCTTCTCCCAGTACTCAACACCAGGTAACTGACCAGGCTCATTCTCCCAGTACTCAACACCAGGCTCCTTCTCCCAGTACTCAACACCAGGCTCCTTCTCCCAGTACTCAACACCAGGTAACTGATCAGGCTCCTTCTCCCAGTACTCAACACCAGGTAACTGATCAGGCTCCTTCTCCCAGTACTCAACACCAGGCTCCTTCTCCCAGTACTCAACACCAGGTAACTGATCTGGGACATGTTTGTCTTTAAGGGGATACATACAGTACATATAATGGATAGTGTATTGTCCATTGTCTGTTCTAACACTCCAGAGGCAGTGAAGAGAGACAGGAAATGAAGGTAGAGAGGACGCATTAGAAGGGTGTGGGTTGGATTAAAACCTGGCATGTATCTGTCCTGAAGGCAGTGCCAGTAACCACTAGTCCACCCCAGGCTGTAGTTTGTGTAAAGGCTGTGCTGTGGGATTAATAAAGATACTATTTGAAGAGGTATCATAGACAGGATGCTATCGCAGGGCCTCAATACACCACATGACAAACACCGTCTGACTCTGTCTGTCTGGATTGCAGGCCTGTTTTCTTAGTGCTCAGGCTTGGACATGTTTCTAACGATCCTCGGCTTCAACAGTCCTGTTCTACATAGCTAGTAGCTCATTGTGACATCCGAAGGGGGATGGGCTTATAGCCCTGCTGTCTGCTGGCTCTGCTTGCTGTCTGCTGCCTCTGCTTGCTGTCTGCTGGCTCTGCTTGCTGTCTGTTGCCTCTGCTTGCTGTCTGCTGGCTCTGCTTGTTGTCTGCTGGCTCTGCTTGCTGTCTGCTGGCTCTGCTTGCTGTCTGCTGGCTCTGTTTGCTGTCTGCTGGCTCTGCTTGCTGTCTGCTGGCTCTGCTGGCTGTCTGCTGGCTCTGCTTGCTGTCTGCTGCCTCTGCTTGCTGTCTGCTGGCTCTGCTTGCTGTCTGCTGGCTCTGCTTGCTGTCTGCTGGCTCTGCTTGCTGTCTGCTGCCTCTGCTTACTGTCTGCTGGCTCTGCTTGCTGTCTGCTTGCTCTGTTTGCTGGCTCTGCTTGCTGTCTGCTGCCTCTGCTTGCTGTCTGCTGGCTCTGCTTGCTATCTGCTGGCTCTGCTTGCTATCTGCTGGCTCTGCTTGCTGTCTGCTGGCTCTGCTTGCTGTCTACTGGCTCTGCTTGCTGTCTGCTGCCTCTGCTTGCTGTCTGCTGGCTCTGCTTGCTGTCTGCTTGCTCTGTTTGCTGTCTGCTGGCTCTGCTTGCTGTCTGCTGCCTCTGCTTGCTGTCTGCTGGCTCTGCTTGCTGTCTGCTGGCTCTGCTTGCTATCTGCTGGCTCTGCTTGCTGTCTGCTGGCTCTGCTTGCTGTCTGCTGGCTCTGCTTGCTGTCTGCTGGCTCTGTTTGCTGTCTGCTGGCTCTGCTTGCTGTCTGCCTGCTCTGCTTGCTGTCTGCTTGCTGTCTGCTGGCTCTGCTTGCTGTCTGATGGCTCTGCTTGCTGTCTGCTTCCTCTGCTTGCTGTCTGCTTGCTGTCTGCTGGCTCTGCTTGCTGTCTGCTGGCTCTGTTTGCTGTCTGCTGACTCTGCTTGCTGTCTGATGGCTCTGCTTGCTGTCTGCTGGCTCTGCTTGCTGTCTGCTGGCTCTGCTTGCTGTCTGTTGCCTCTGCTTGCTGTCTGCTGGCTCTGCTTGCTGTCTGCTGGCTATGCTTGCTGTCTGCTGTCTCTGCTTGCTGTCTGCTGGCTCTGCTTGCTGCTGGGGCTGTTGTTAAGCATGGGGAATCAGACGCCTTAAGTTCTAACCACTGGCACAAACAGAGAGCCACAGACACACACAGTTATTGTGCCACATAAAATGCCCCAAGTTAGTAAGACAAGAGAAACCAATCAGCCATTGTTGAGCCGGGGAGAGGCTGTCATATGAGAGCAGTACAAACAGCAAGCTTAAGTTACCACTGAAAGGCAGAGTTCGCTTTCAATAATAACAACCACAACAACAGCCACAACAAAAACAACACAACAACAACCACAACCACAACAACAACAACAACCTCAACAACAACCACAACAACAACAACAACAACAACCACAACCACAACAACCACAACAACAACCACAACCACAACCACAACCACAACAACAACCACAACAACCACCACAACAACCACAACAACAACAACAACCACAACAACAACAACCACAACAACAACCACAACCACAACAACAACAACCACAACCACAACAACAACCACAACAACCACAACCACAACAACAACAACCACAACCACAACAACAACCACAACAACCACAACAACAACCACAACAACAACCACAACCACAACAACAACAACAACAACCACAACCACAACAACAACAACAACCACAACAACAACAACCTCAACAACAACCACAACCTCAACAACAACCACAACAACAACAACAACAACAACAACAACCACAACCACAACCACAACCACAACAACCACAACCACAACCACAACCACAACAACAACAACCACAACAACAACCACAACAACCACAACAACCACAACAACCACAACCACAACCACAGCCACAACCACAACAACAACCACAACCACAACAACCACAACAACAACAACAACAACCTCAACAACAACCACAACAACAACAACAACCACAACCACAACAACAACCACAACAACCACCACAACAACCACAACAACAACAACAACAACAACAACAACAACCTCAACAACAACAACAACAACAACAACCTCAACAACAACAGCCACAAAAACACAGTTTTTGTTGGTACAATTATATAATTATGATGAGTGAACCCTTCTGTCTCAGATAAACTAACACATTATGAATACAGCTGAAACACAGAGTGGTTTAACTAACACATTATGAAGACACCTGAAACACCTAGTGGTTTAACTAACACATTATGAAGACACCTGAAACACCTAGTGGTTTAACTAACACATTATGAAGACAGCTGAAACACCTAGTGGTCTAACTAACACATTATGAAGACAGCTGAAACACAGAGTGGTTTAACTAACACATTATGAAGACAGCTGAAACACCTAGTGGTCTAACTAACACATTAAGAAGACAGCTGAAACACCGAGTGATTTAACTAACACATTATAAAGACAGCTGAAACAGCTAGTGGTCTAACTAACACATTATGAAGACAGCTGAAACACCTAGTGGTTTAACTAACACATTATGAAGACAGCTGAAACACCGAGTGGTTTAACTAACACATTATGAAGACAGCTGAAACACCTAGTGGTCTAACTAACACATTATGAAGACAGCTGAAACAGCGAGTGGTTTAACTAACACATTATGAAGACAGCTGAAACACAGAGTGGTTTAACTAACACATTATGAAGACAGCTGAAACACAGAGTGGTTTAACTAACACATTATGAAGACAGCTGAAACACCTAGTGGTTTAACTAACACATTATGAAGACAGCTGAAACACCTAGTGGTCTAACTAACACATTATGAAGACAGCTGAAACACCTAGTGGTTTAACTAACACATTATGAAGACAGCTGAAACACCTAGTGGTTTAACTAACACATTATGAATACAGCTGAAACACCGAGTGGTTTAACTAACACATTATGAAGACAGCTGAAACACCTAGTGGTTTTACTAACACATTATGAAGACAGCTGAAACAGCTAGTGGTCTAACTAACACATTATGAAGACAGCTGAAACACCTAGTGGTTTAACTAACACATTATGAAGACAGCTGAAACAGCTAGTGGTTTAACTAACACATTATGAAGACAGCTGAAACAGCGAGTGGTTTAACTAACACATTATGAAGACAGCTGAAACACAGAGTGGTTTAACTAACACATTATGAAGACAGCTGAAACAGCGAGTGGTTTAACTAACACATTATGAAGACAGCTGAAACACCGAGTGGTTTAACTAACACATTATGAAGACAGCTGAAACACCTAGTGGTTTAACTAACACATTATGAAGACAGCTGAAACACCTAGTGGTTTAACACATTATGAAGACAGCTGAAACACCTAGTGGTCTAACTAACACATTATGAAGACAGCTGAAACACCGAGTGGTTTAACTAACACATTAGGAAGACAACTGAAACACAGAGGGGTTTAACTAACACATTATGAAGACAGCTGAAACACCTAGTGGTTTAACTAACACATTATAAAGACAGCTGAAACACCTAGTGGTTTAACACATTATGAAGACACCTGAAACAGCTAGTGGTTTAACTAACACATTAGGAAGACACCTGAAACAGCGAGTGGTTTAACTAACACATTATGAAGACAGCTGAAACAGCTAGTGGTTTAACTAACACATAATGAAGACAGCTGAAACAGCGAGTGGTTTAACTAACACATTATGAAGACAGCTGAAACACTGAGTGTTTTAACTAACACATTATGAAGACACCTGAAACAGCGAGTGGATTAACTAACACATTATGAAAACAGCTGAAACACTGAGTGTTTTAACTAACACATTATGAAGACACCTGAAACAGCTAGTGGTTTAACTAACACATTATGAAGACAGCTGAAACAGCGAGTGGTTTAACTAACACATTATGAAGACACCTGAAACAGCTAGTGGTTTAACTAACACATTATGAAGACAGCTGAAACACAGAGTGGTTTAACTAACACATTATGAAGACAGCTGAAACAGCTAGTGGTTTAACTAACACATTATGAAGACAGCTGAAACAGCGAGTGGTTTAACTAACACATTATGAAGACAGCTGAAACACCGAGTGGTTTAACTAACACATTATGAAGACAGCTGAAACAGCGAGTGGTTTAACTAACACATTATGAAGACAGCTGAAACACCGAGTGGTTTAACTAACACATTATGAAGACAGCTGAAACACCTAGTGGTTTAACTAACACATTATGAAGACAGCTGAAACACCTAGTGGTTTAACACATTATGAAGACAGCTGAAACACCTAGTGGTCTAACTAACACATTAGGAAGAGACCTGAAACAGCTAGTGGTTTAACTAACACATTATGAAGACACCTGAAACAGCTAGTGGTTTAACTAACACATTATGAAGACAGCTGAAACACCTAGTGGTCTAACTAACACATTATGAAGACAGCTGAAACACCGAGTGGTTTAACTAACACATTATGAAGACAGCTGAAACAGCGAGTGGTTTAACTAACACATTATGAAGACAGCTGAAACACCGAGTGGTTTAACTAACACATTATGAAGACAGCTGAAACCCCGAGTGGTCTAACTAACACATTATGAAGACAGCTGAAACCCCGAGTGGTCTAACTAACACATTATGAAGACAGCTGAAACACCGAGTGGTCTAACTAACACATTATGAAGACACCTGAAACACCTAGTGGTTTAACTAACACATTATGAAGACACCTGAAACAGCTAGTGGTTTAACTAACACATTATGAAGACAGCTGAAACACCTAGTGGTTTAACTAACACATTATGAAGACAGCTGAAACACCTAGTGGTTTAACTAACACATTATGAAGACAGCTGAAACAGCTAGTGGTTTAACTAACACATTATGAAGACACCTGAAACAGCTAGTGGTTTAACTAACACATTATGAAGACAGCTGAAACAGCTAGTGGTTTAACTAACACATTATGAAGACAGCTGAAACAGCTAGTGGTTTAACTAACACATTATGAAGACAGCTGAAACAGCGAGTGGTTTAACTAACACATTATGAAGACAGCTGAAACACAGAGTGGTTTAACTAACACATTATGAAGACAGCTGAAACAGCGAGTGGTTTAACTAACACATTATGAAGACAGCTGAAACCCCGAGTGGTTTAACTAACACATTATGAAGACAGCTGAAACACCTAGTGGTTTAACTAACACATTATGAAGACAGCTGAAACACCTAGTGGTTTAACACATTATGAAGACAGCTGAAACACCTAGTGGTCTAACTAACACATTATGAAGACAGCTGAAACACCGAGTGGTTTAACTAACACATTATGAAGACAGCTGAAACAGCGAGTGGTTTAACTAACACATTATGAAGACAGCTGAAACACAGAGGGGTTTAACTAACACATTATGAAGACAGCTGAAACACCGAGTGGTTTAACTAACACATTATGAAGACAGCTGAAACACCTAGTGGTTTAACACATTATGAAGACAGCTGAAACACCTAGTGGTTTAACTAACACATTATGAAGACACCTGAAACAGCTAGTGGTTTAACTAACACATTATGAAGACACCTGAAACAGCTAGTGGTTTAACTAACACATTATGAAGACAGCTGAAACACCTAGTGGTCTAACTAACACATTATGAAGACAGCTGAAACACCGAGTGGTTTAACTAACACATTATGAAGACAGCTGAAACAGCGAGTGGTTTAACTAACACATTATGAAGACAGCTGAAACCCCGAGTGGTCTAACTAACACATTATGAAGACAGCTGAAACACCGAGTGGTCTAACTAACACATTATGAAGACAGCTGAAACACCGAGTGGTTTAACTAACACATTATGAAGACACCTGAAACAGCTAGTGGTTTAACTAACACATTATGAAGACAGCTGAAACACCTAGTGGTCTAACTAACACATTATGAAGACAGCTGAAACACAGAGTGGTTTAACTAACACATTATGAAGACACCTGAAACACCTAGTGGTTTAACTAACACATTATGAAGACAGCTGAAACACCTAGTGGTTTAACTAACACATTATGAAGACAGCTGAAACACCTAGTGGTTTAACTAACACATTATGAAGACACCTGAAACAGCGAGTGGTTTAACTAACACATTATGAAGACAGCTGAAACACCTAGTGGTTTAACTAACACATTATGAAGACACCTGAAACAGCTAGTGGTTTAACTAACACATTATGAAGACAGCTGAAACACCTAGTGGTTTAACTAACACATTATGAAGACACCTGAAACACCTAGTGGTTTAACTAACACATTATGAAGACACCTGAAACACTGAGTGGTTTAACTAACACATTATGAAGACACCTGAAACAGCTAGTGGTTTAACTAACACATTATGAAGACAGCTGAAACACCTAGTGGTTTAACTAACACATTATGAAGACAGCTGAAACACCGAGTGGTCTAACTAACACATTATGAAGACAGCTGAAACACCGAGTGGTTTAACTAACACATTATGAAGACAGCTGAAACAGCGAGTGGTTTAACTAACACATTATGAAGACAGCTGAAACACCGAGTGGTTTAACTAACACATTATGAAGACAGCTGAAACCCCGAGTGGTCTAACTAACACATTATGAAGACAGCTGAAACCCCGAGTGGTCTAACTAACACATTATGAAGACAGCTGAAACACCGAGTGGTCTAACTAACACATTATGAAGACACCTGAAACACCTAGTGGTTTAACTAACACATTATGAAGACACCTGAAACAGCTAGTGGTCTAACTAACACATTATGAAGACAGCTGAAACAGCTAGTGGTTTAACTAACACATTATGAAGACACCTGAAACAGCTAGTGGTTTAACTAACACATTATGAAGACACCTGAAACACCTAGTGGTTTAACTAACACACTATGAAGACACCTGAAACAGCTAGTGGTCTAACTAACACATTATGAAGACAGCTGAAACACCTAGTGGTTTAACTAACACATTATGAAGACAGCTGAAACACCTAGTGGTTTAACTAACACATTATGAAGACAGCTGAAACACCTAGTGGTTTAACTAACACATTATGAAGACAGCTGAAACAGCTAGTGGTTTAACTAACACATTATGAAGACACCTGAAACAGCTAGTGGTTTAACTAACACATTATGAAGACAGCTGAAACAGCTAGTGGTTTAACTAACACATTATGAAGACAGCTGAAACAGCGAGTGGTTTAACTAACACATTATGAAGACAGCTGAAACACAGAGTGGTTTAACTAACACATTATGAAGACAGCTGAAACAGCGAGTGGTTTAACTAACACATTATGAAGACAGCTGAAACACCGAGTGGTTTAACTAACACATTATGAAGACAGCTGAAACACCTAGTGGTTTAACTAACACATTATGAAGACAGCTGAAACACCGAGTGGTTTAACACATTATGAAGACAGCTGAAACACCTAGTGGTCTAACTAACACATTATGAAGACAGCTGAAACACCGAGTGGTTTAACTAACACATTATGAAGACAGCTGAAACACAGAGTGGTTTAACTAACACATTATGAAGACAGCTGAAACACAGAGGGGTTTAACTAACACATTATGAAGACAGCTGAAACACCGAGTGGTTTAACTAACACATTATGAAGACAGCTGAAACACCTAGTGGTTTAACACATTATGAAGACAGCTGAAACACCTAGTGGTCTAACTAACACATTATGAAGACAGCTGAAACAGCGAGTGGTTTAACTAACACATTATGAAGACACCTGAAACACCTAGTGGTTTAACTAACACATTATGAAGACAGCTGAAACACCTAGTGGTTTAACTAACACATTATGAAGACAGCTGAAACACCGAGTGGTTTAACTAACACATTATGAAGACAGCTGAAACAGCGAGTGGTTTAACTAACACATTATGAAGACAGCTGAAACCCCGAGTGGTCTAACTAACACATTATGAAGACAGCTGAAACCCCGAGTGGTCTAACTAACACATTATGAAGACAGCTGAAACACCGAGTGGTCTAACTAACACATTATGAAGACAGCTGAAACAGCGAGTGGTTTAACACATTATGAAGACAGCTGAAACACCTAGTGGTTTAACTAACACATTATGAAGACACCTGAAACAGCTAGTGGTTTAACTAACACATTATGAAGACAGCTGAAACACCTAGTGGTCTAACTAACACATTATGAAGACAGCTGAAACACCGAGTGGTTTAACTAACACATTATGAAGACAGCTGAAACAGCGAGTGGTTTAACTAACACATTATGAAGACAGCTGAAACCCCGAGTGGTCTAACTAACACATTATGAAGACAGCTGAAACCCCGAGTGGTCTAACTAACACATTATGAAGACAGCTGAAACACCGAGTGGTCTAACTAACACATTATGAAGACAGCTGAAACAGCGAGTGGTTTAACACATTATGAAGACACCTGAAACACCTAGTGGTTTAACTAACACATTATGAAGACACCTGAAACAGCTAGTGGTTTAACTAACACATTATGAAGACAGCTGAAACAGCTAGTGGTTTAACTAACACATTATGAAGACAGCTGAAACACCTAGTGGTCTAACTAACACATTATGAAGACAGCTGAAACACCGAGTGGTTTAACTAACACATTATGAAGACAGCTGAAACACCTAGTGGTTTAACTAACACATTATGAAGACAGCTGAAACAGCTAGTGGTCTAACTAACACATTATGAAGACAGCTGAAACACAGAGTGGTCTAACTAACACATTATGAAGACAGCTGAAACAGCGAGTGGTTTAACTAACACATTATGAAGACAGCTGAAACACCTAGTGGTTTAACTAACACATTATGAAGACACCTGAAACAGCTAGTGGTCTAACTAACACATTATGAAGACAGCTGAAACAGCGAGTGGTTTAACTAACACATTATGAAGACACCTGAAACACCGAGTGGTTTAACTAACACATTATGAAGACAGCTGAAACACCTAGTGGTCTAACTAACACATTATGAAGATGCCTAATCTACATTATTATTATCCTTCTTCTTCTTCTTCTTCTTCTTCTTCTTCTTCTTCTTCCTCTTCTTCTTCTCCTTCTTCTCCTTCTTCTTCTCCCTCTTCTTCTCCTTTCCCACAGGTCTCAGGCAAGGAAAGCCCAGTGCCAAGGGAGAGGGACAACAGGTCTTTAGGTTGGCAGGATCAGAGGAGAAGTTGGGCTAACAGGACACCGTCACACCTCAGTGGTAGTGGGACTCCTACCCAGTCTAACAACTCCCTCCCCGGGGCTAACACTAACTCAGAGCCTGCCGGGAAGAGCCCTCTACACAGGACAACCAGCAACAACCAACAGCCTTCACACACTGAGGGTACACCCTATGGGACCAGCTCACAGTCTCCTGGAATCCAACCTGGGGATGACTCAGACTCAGAACCCTGCTGGAGAGCTTCTCTACACAGGACCAACAGCTTCCAAACCTCTTCTCCCTGGACGATCAGGCCAACAGTCCAAAATAATCCTTCACACACTGAGGGTACACCCTATGGGACCAGCTCACAGTCTCCTGGAATCCAACCTGGGGATGACTCAGACTCAGAACCCTGCTGGAGAGCTTCTCTACACAGGACCAACAGCTTCCAAACCTCTTCTCCCTGGACGATCAGGCCAACAGTCCAAAATAATCCTTCACACACTGAGGTTACCCCCTGTGGGACCAAATCTGCACCGTACAGGAGCAACAGCCCTCTATGTAGGACAAACAGTATCCAACAGAAACCCTCACATGCTGAGTTAACTAGAACTGTCTCAGAGTGTTACAGAGCAACCTCTCTACACAAAAGAACAAGTAGTCTTCCACAACCTTCTCCTGCTGGGGTAGTATCACCCCCGGCTCCTGGGACCACTACAGGTAATACCATCGTCCTAAAGACAACTACACCAGCCTTCTCCTCCATTACCATCGCCTCCAAGAAGATCTCCAGGACGGCAAGCCTCCCTGGGTCTAGACCTCTGAGCCCTGGATCTAGAGCCCCCAGGCCCCAGAGCTACCACTCTGACGAGGCCAGGGTCCCAGGCTATAAAGCCCCCAGCCCCCAGAGCTACCACTCTGACGAGGCCAGGGTCCCAGGCTATAAAGCCCCCAGCCCCCAGAGCTACCACTCTGACGAGGCCAGGGTCCCAGGTTATAAAACCCCCAGACCCCAGAGCTACCACTGCGATGAGGCCAGGGTCCCAGGCTATAAAACCCCCAGACCCCAGAGCTACCACTCTGACGAGGCCAGACTCTCCACCACCTGCACCTCTGTCACCCAGCAGGACCAGGTCCATCATCACCACCCCATCGGCAACGACCCCAGCTCCACCCCTGTCACCCTGAGGAGAAAGGCCACCGCCACCATAGTCAAAGTGACCGAGCACAGAAGGATGACCTCTGAACCTGTCAACCGACTGAACGGAAGGCAGAGTCCTGTTTCATGTGTGTCAGGTGACCAACCAAATGATCAGGGCACGGTGGTTTACAGGAGAAAAGCCACCATCATGAAAGTGACAGAGCACAGAGAGAGCTACAGCCCAGGTCAGGAAGCCAGTGGTGGGAACAGCAGCAGCAGTAGGCTGTCAGAGTACAGACACAGTTACACAGAGGGAGTGTACAGACACGACTCCCCGTGGCAACAAGGAGCCATGAATTCACCCATGAACTCTATGGAGTCACTCCAGAGTACCCCTCCCTCCCAGTACCTTCTAGAATCATCTATGGACAGGATAGACAGGCACAACTCTGCTCTGTTCCTGACTCCAAACAAGTCCACCTCAACCACTACAGTTGCCCGTAGGAACCCAGAGGGAAGCAGAGGTGGAGGGAAGCCAGTACAGAAGTCTACCCTGATGCTGTTTATCAACTCTCCCTCTTCCAAAGACACGTCCATAGAAAAGGTTGGAGGAGAGAGAGGAGGCGAGGAGAGACAGGATAGAGCCAGGAGACCAGTCAGCTGCTATGCTAGTGTGTTTGGCCACACTGACCCGACAGAGCCATGCCCGGTCCTAGACACTGTAACTATTACACAAGCTGTACCCAAGCGTTGGAGCAAGGGACTTCCTAACCAGACCCAGAATACTAATATTGACCCAGTGAGGGACTGGGTGAAGGACACTGCTACCAGCAACAGTAGATTTAACATTGGATCTTCTAGCGCTTCTATCAGTTCTGGACCAGCAGGCAGGGAAAGGGAGATGTGTCCCCCAGAGACAGAGTCCTCCAGACCAGGAGGAAGAGGGACTGAGAGAGAGATGTGTCCCCCAGAGACAGAGTCCTCCAGACCAGGAGGAAGAGGGACTGAGAGAGAGGAAGCTCTAACACAACATCCACACCAGGCAGGCGCCAGGAGCAACCAACCACATCCTCCTGCTATCACTCTCATCAAGCACCAAGGTAGGAGTCACTGTCTCACTGCACCCATAAGTCCACTATAATTGAGAATTTTAATAAGCATTTTTCAACGGCTGGTCATGCTTTCCACCTGGCTACCCCTACACCGGTTAACAGCCCTGCACTCCCCACAGAAACTCGCCCAAGCCTCCCCCATTTCTCCTTCACCAAAATAGCTGATGTTCTGAAATAGCTGCAAAATCTGGACCCCTACAAATCAGCTGGGCTAGACAATCTGGACCCTCTCTTTCTAAAATTATCTGCCAAAATTGTTTCAACCACTATTACTAGCCTGTTCAACTTCTCTTTCGTATCATCTGAGATTCCCAAAGATTTGAAAGCTGCCGCGGTCATCCCCCTCTTCAAAGGGGGAAACACTCTAGACCCAAACTGCAACAGACCTATATCTATCCTACCCTGCCTTTCTAAGGTCTTCGAAAGCCAAGTTAATAAACAGATTACCGACCATTTCGAATCCAACCGTACCTTCTCAAATCAAATCAAATCAAAGTTTATTTGTCACGTGCGCCAAATACAACAGGTGTAGACCTTACAGTGAAATGCTTACTTACAGGCTCTAACCAATAGTGCGAACAAAAAGGTGTGTATGTGTGTGTGTGTGTGTGTGTGTGTGTGTGTGTGTGTGTGTGTGTGTGTGTGTGTGTGTGTGTGTGTGTGTGTGTGTGTGTGTGTGTGTGTGTGTGTGTGTGTGTGTGTGTGTGTGTGTGTGTGTAGGTAAGTAAAGAAATAAAACAACAGTAAAAATACATTTGAAAATAAGAGTAGCGAGGCTGTATACAGACACCTGTTAGTCAGGCTGATTGAGGTAGTATGTACATGTAGATATGGTTAAAGTGACTATGCATATATGATGAACAGAGAGTAGCAGTAGCGTAAAAAGAGGGGTTGGTGGGGGGACACAATGCAGATAGCCCGGTTAGCCAATGTGCGGGAGCACTGGTTGGTCTGCCCAATTCAGGTAGAATGTACATGAATGTATAG
>NW_024061512.1:87500-102500 GCF_016432855.1 Salvelinus namaycush
TCCAGTCTATGGTGTAGTACTATGGAGCATCTGATTGTGTCCTCCAGTACTCCAGTCTAAGGTGTAGTACTATGGAGCATCTGATTGTGTCCTCCAGTACTCCAGTCTAAGGTGTAGTACTATGGAGCATCTGATTGTGTCCTCCAGTACTCCAGTCTAAGGTGTAGTACTATGGAGCATCTGATTGTGTCCTCCAGTACTCCAGTCTAAGGTGTAGTACTATGGAGCATCTAATTGTGTCCTCCAGTACTCCAGTCTATGGTGTAGTACTATGGACCATCTAATTGTGTCCTCCAGTACTCCAGTCTATGGTGTAGTACTATGGAGCATCTGATTGTGTCCTCCAGTACTCCAGTCTAAGGTGTAGTACTATGGAGCATCTGATTGTGTCCTCCAGTACTCCAGTCTAAGGTGTAGTACTATGGAGCATCTGATTGTGTCCTCCAGTACTCCAGTCTAAGGTGTAGTAGTATGGAGCATCTGATTGTGTCCTCCAGTACTCCAGTCTAAGGTGTAGTAGTATGGAGCATCTGATTGTGTCCTCCAGTACTCCAGTCTAAGGTGTAGTACTATGGAGCATCTGATTGTGTCCTCCAGTACTCCAGTCTAAGGTGTAGTACTATTGCATGTCTGAAAGAGAGACTGTCACTTCAATAAGTAACGGTGGATCTCTCTGAGAGCTTTCTGCTGCTGTCTCTGCAGCTATTCCCTTCTTCGTGCTCCTCACGCTTCCCTGTGTGAAATTTTCTCATTATTCTTTAATCAGGCTCATTACGAGTGTCGTTCGTTAATTACCGAGGCCTGAGGCGCAGCGGCTTAAAGTAAATGTTTGATGTAGTTTGGTTGCGAAGGTAGCAGGACTGGCAGGACAATAGGACAAGTGTATTTTGGTGATGGTCTCCTTTTCGTGGACCTCTCGTATCCTGCCATTTTGTCATTGTTATATTCTAAATGTACAATTCTTTCATGTTTTTTTTTCACATGAAGGGGATTTCATTCCAACAAGGACTATAGGCCTACTCATGTAATGCATTCTCTATGTCACTTAGTAAAATACATAATTCATTTCATTGTATCTATATTGATCTTGGTTGGCACAACTTCAACTCTTTTCATCCAAATAAGCGTATTGATTTGTAGCTAAACTGTCTGACAAAGGCGTCCTGTGTTTCAGAGCCCCGGTCACATCAGCAGTCTCCCGAGGCTGTCCTAGCTCTCAACGCTGCCGCCGTCATAGCCAATGTCAAACTCCAGAGACAACTGAGCCTGAGGAAGACAACACCACCTGACCTTTGTACACAGGACTCAAGGTCACCCACGTCAGCGGAGGGGGGGAAAACACTGGGTATTGTTGCTTTTTTTTTTGTTGAGGTTTTGCCTCGACGTTTAATGACCTTCACAGAGCACAGCTCATAACAAATATCGATCCTTGAGACAATTACCTGAAGGAAAATCACGAGGTTTATTAAATGTCAGAAGTGTTGCTAGGTTCTAACTTTTGAGTTGGTACTAAAGAAACAACATGTGTCTTGCTTGAAGGTCTCTCTCTCTCTCTCTCTCTCTCTCTCTCTCTCTCTCTCTCTCTCTCTCTCTCTCTCTCTCTCTCTCTGTGTCAAGTTAATTGTTCCTGAAATGGTCTTTATAATCAGATAATTGTCTTGAGTTCAGATTATAATCCCGTTTTTGATTGAAAGGGTAGAAGATGGTTATTGGAAGGATAAATACTTTGTTATATGAAGTTTATTGAATTTGTTTGAGAGAGAATGAGCAATCAATACACCCTTTCTTTTTTCACTCACTCACTCACTCACTCACTCACTCACTCACTCACTCACTCACTCACTCACTCACTCACTCACTCACTCACTCACTCACTCACTCACTCACTCACTCACTCACTCACTCACTCACTCACTCACTCACTCACTCACTCACTCACTCACTCACTCACTCACTCCATCACTCACTCACTCACTCACTCACTCACTCACTCACTCACTCACTCACTCACTCACTCACTCACTCACTCACTCACTTCTAGTGAAGAATGCTGGTGGTTGTGTGCGGCCCAGGACTGATGACAACAGACTAGACCTTGGAGAGACCATCAGAACCACACATCCCAGGACTGATCAAAACCGTGTCAGACTAGACCCTGGAGAGACCATCAGAACCACACATCCCAGGACTGATCAAAACCGTGTCAGACTAGACCCTGGTGAGACCACCAGAACTACACATCACACAACCCAGATCGATGTCGGGTTTATTCCCCTGAATTCTGACTCTGACTCGGAAACTAGCAAAGCCATCATTCCTTCGCCCAGGGTAAGTTGAAGTTCTGGAGTAAGTTTTGGATGTATGAAACGTATAAAACTTTATGATGAAAGACTTGTCTTGGACTCCAGGCTTAATGCTTTCACAACAGGCCAGTTCATTTCTCAGCATAATCAAGTCAGGATTGTTGCATGCTGGGACAGACAATCGTTTCTTGTTATATTTTTCCTCTCCGGCTAAAAAACACACACTACATTTCTGTGAGGGAGAAATCAATAGTAACACAACATGCGCCAGCTCCTAGCCAGCCTCCCTCCACATGAAGAGTACCAGCTCCTAGCCAGCCTCCCTCCACATGAAGAGTACCAGCTCCTAGCCAGCCTCCCTCCACATGAAGAGTACCAGCACCTAGCCAGCCTCCCTCCACATGAAGTGTGCCAGCATCAGGAGTTCCAGGCGTACCTCAGGGCAGTGTCCTCGGGCCCCCTGCTGAAGCTCACTCTCACAGGGCAGATAGATGTTGTAATCACGTTAGTTGAATGCACTGACTGTAGGTCAGTCTAGATAAGAGTGTCTACTAAATGACTAAAACATCTCTGCTTTCGGACCACATACAGGAGGCTCTGGAGCGATCCAGACCACACTTCATCAGTCGCTCTCAGGGCAGACTGAGAGAGATGGAGAGGCGGGCGGCAGAGAGGAGGGAGGAGAGGCGCTCTGACCACCAGCCAGAGGAGATGATGTTGATGCACCATAGAGGACGACACAGTACCAGACCCAGTCCTCTGAGTGGTACGGTACCAGTGACTCTGTTTCTGCCCATCTCTCTCTCTCTCTCTCTCTCTCTCTCTCTCTCTCTCTCTCTCTCTCTCTCTCGCTCTCTCTCTCTCTCACACACACACCATCTCTTTCACTATGACAGCCATTGTTCCCGTGCAGCTGCAGTGGCTGTATGCCACACACATAGTCAGAGCTCTCTTCTGTCTGCACATTTGGCCCTCAGGCTCGTTTTATATCTAAATAACATGATATAACGGAAACAAGATATCTAACCACATGTTTGTTCATATTGTTCCAGGCTTTTTCTTGTTCTTCATATATATATCTCTCTATTCATGGGAAAAAAATGATTGGCGTCACAGACAGCCCTGACCTTCAGACGTGATGAGTTTGTTTATCTCTCAATGCAGTGTTTCTATCTGATCAACAGATTTCCCTGCTGAATATCAGCTTTAAAAGGGGCAATTTGTATTCCCTAAATCGATTTTTAGACTTTTAAATCAATTATATATACCCGTGAGCTTAGTTCAACTGTCATACCCCATCAGAACCTAAAATATAGGTTTAAAAAAATAAAATCCTTTCTTTGCAAACAATGTAATTGTAAACAAACACTGTATCAAAACTTGGTTAAAACTGAAATGTTGATATCATGGATGGTCAGTCCTCGCATCCATAGCTCTGTCTATGAATTTGAGAGTGGTTACATTTCTCAATCCCCAACCCTCATTTGTTTACCGAAACAGTGGCGGGGATGTACCTTTGTTATTGTTTGAAATGAAGATTGTCCCTTTAATGGAAAAAGAAAAAAGAAACCATAGTATGCTGATTTCATAGTGCTTACTGCCCCCTGCTGGTCCTAGTGTGAAACTACATCATTGGCACAGATCAATGATAATGGCATTGAGTTATAAAGGATTATCCATTGGAGAATTGCCTGTTGTCAAAACAAAGACACACTTCCTGTATGATAATTAATGCAGGATATGAAAACCTCATTCAAGCAAAACAATGTAAAAAAAAACTGTACCTGCCTGCCACAGTGAAATAAATGTATCTTCCAGGTGATAGTGAATATAGTCATATTGTCTGGCAGGCAGAAGTCATCTTCTCTGGCAGGTAGTAGTCATCTTCTCTGGCAGTCAGTAGTCATCTTCTCTGGCAGGTAGTCGTCATCTTCTCTGGCAGTCAGTAGTCATCTTCTCTGGCAGGTAGTCGTCATCTTCTCTGGCAGTCAGTAGTCATCTTCTCTGGCAGGTAGTAGTCATCTTCTCTGGCAGTCAGTAGTCATCTTCTCTGGCAGGCAGTAGTCATCTTCTCTGGCAGGCAGTAGTCATCTTCTCTGGCAGGTAGTAGTCATCTTCTCTGGCAGACAGTAGTCATCTTCTCTGGCAGGCAGTAGTCATCTTCTCTGGCAGGCAGTAGTCATCTTCTCTGGCAGGTAGTAGTCATCTTCTCTGGCAGGTAGTAGTCATCTTCTCTGGCAGGTAGTAGTCATCTTCTCTGGCAGGTAGTAGTCATCTTCTCTGGCAGTCAGTAGTCATCTTCTCTGGCAGGTAGTAGTCATCTTCTCTGGCAGGTAGTAGTCATCTTCTCTGGCAGGTAGTAGTCATCTTCTCTGGCAGGTAGTAGTCATCTTGTCTGGCAGTCAGAAGTCATCTTCTCTGGCAGGCAGTAGTCATCTTCTCTGGCAGTCAGTAGTCATCTTCTCTGGCAGGCAGAAGTCATCTTCTCTGGCAGGCAGAAGTCATCTTCTCTGGCAGGTAGTAGTCATCTTCTCTGGCAGTCAGTAGTCATCTTCTCTGGCAGGTAGTAGTCATCTTGTCTGGCAGTCAGAAGTCATCTTGTCTGGCAGGTAGTAGTCATCTTCTCTGGCAGGCAGTAGTCATCTTCTCTGGCAGGTAGTAGTCATCTTCTCTGGCAGTCAGTAGTCATCTTCTCTGGCAGGCAGTAGTCATCTTCTCTGGCAGGTAGTAGTCATCTTGTCTGGCAGTCAGAAGTCATCTTCTCTGGCAGGCAGTAGTCATCTTCTCTGGCAGGTAGTAGTCATCTTCTCTGGCAGGTAGTAGTCATCTTCTCTGGCAGGCAGAAGTCATCTTGTCTGGCAGGTAGTAGTCATCTTCTCTGGCAGACAGTAGTGATCTTCTCTGGCAGGTAGTAGTCATCTTCTCTGGCAGGCAGTAGTCATCTTCTCTGGCAGGTAGTAGTCATCTTGTCTGGCAGTCAGAAGTCATCTTCTCTAGCAGTCAGTAGTCATCTTCTCTGGCAGGCAGTAGTCATCTTCTCTGGCAGGTAGTAGTCATCTTGTCTGGCAGTCAGTAGTCATCTTCTCTGGCAGGTAGTAGTCATCTTCTCTGGTAGGCAGTAGTCATCTTCTCTGGCAGGCAGAAGTCATCTTCTCTGGCAGTCAGTAGTCATCTTCTCTGGCAGGCAGAAGTCATCTTCTCTGGCAGGTAGTAGTCATCTTCTCTGGCAGGCAGAAGTAATCTTCTCTGGCAGGTAGCAGTCATCTTCTCTGGCAGGCAGTAGTCATCTTCTCTGGCAGGTAGTAGTCATCTTCTCTGGCAGGTAGTAGTCATCTTCTCTGGCAGGCAGTAGTCATCTTCTCTGGCAGGTAGTAGTCATCTTCTCTGGCAGGTAGTAGTCATCTTCTCTGGCAGGTAGTAGTCATCTTCTCTGGCAGGCAGTAGTCATCTTCTCTGGCAGGCAGTAGTCATCTTCTCAGGCAGTCAGTAGTCATCTTCTCTGGCAGACAGTAGTCATCTTCTCTGGCAGGTAGTAGTCATCTTCTCTGGCAGGCAGTAGTCATCTTCTCTGGCAGGCAGTAGTCATCTTCTCTGGCAGGCAGAAGTCATCTTCTCTGGCAGTCAGTAGTCATCTTCTCTGGCAGGCAGAAGTCATCTTCTCTGGCAGTCAGTAGTCATCTTCTCTGGCAGACAGTAGTGCTGTGTTTGCACAGTGTTAATTATCTCTCTCTCTGATAAGTCAGTCAATATCTTCAAGCTCAGGAAGAGTAGGAGTTGTTACTTAACTGTGAATCCTCAATTCTCAACCCAATCAAATCATTGTAAACTGTAAATAAGAATAAGAATTGTAAATAAGAATTTGTTCTTAACTGACTTGCCTAGTTAAAATAAAGGTTAAATAAATACAAATCTTATTGTATTTGTCACATGCTGTGTAAACAACAGGTGTTGATTAACAGTGAAATGCTGACTGACGGGTCCTTTTCCAACAATAACACGATGAATAAATGCACAATGAGTCACTATATCTTGGCCTAGTCCGTGTAAAACAAAAAAACAACAATTTGAAAACATACAAGGACCAAGACAATCAACATTTACTACATTAATTTCTACAAACATTAATGACATCCCACGTTCTCAGACCCACGTGTTCCCATTGTATCATCTCATTCTGCCCATCTCACAGTAATATGTTCCCATTGTATCATCTCATTCTGCCCATCTCACAGTAATATGTTCCCATTGTATCATCTCATTCTGCCCATCTCACAGTAATATGTTCCCATTGTATCATCTCATTCTGCCCATCTCACAGTAATATGTTCCCATTGTATCATCTCATTCTGCCCATCTCACAGTAATATGTTCCCATTGTATCATCTCATTCTGCCCATCTCACAGTAATATGTTCCCATTGTATCATCTCATTCTGCCCATCTCACAGTAATATGTTCCCATTGTATCATCTCATTCTGCCCATCTCACAGTAATATGTTCCCATTGTATCATCTCATTCTGCCCATCTCACAGTAATATGTTCCCATTGTATCATCTCATTCTGCCCATCTCACAGTAATATTTTCCCATTGTATCATCTCATTCTGCCCATCTCACAGTAATATGTTCCCATTGTATCATCTCATTCTGCCCATCTCACAGTAATATGTTCCCATTGTATCATCTCATTCTGCTCATCTCACAGTAATATGTTCCCATTGTATCATCTCATTCTGCTCATCTCACAGTAATATGTTCCCATTGTATCATCTCATTCTGCTCATCTCACAGTAATATGTTCCCATTGTATCATCTCATTCTGCTCATCTCACAGTAATATGTTCCCATTGTATCATCTCATTCTGCCCATCTCACAGTAATATGTTCCCATTGTATCATCTCATTCTGCTCATCTCACAGTAATATGTTCCCATTGTATCATCTCATTCTGCTCATCTCACAGTAACATGTTCCCATTGTATCATCTCATTCTGCTCATCTCACAGTAATATGTTCCCATTGTATCATCTCATTCTGCCCATCTCACAGTAATATTTTCCCATTGTATCATCTCATTCTGCCCATCTCACAGTAATATGTTCCCATTGTATCATCTCATTCTGCCCATCTCACAGTAATATGTTCCCATTGTATCATCTCATTCTGCTCATCTCACAGTAATATGTTCCCATTGTATCATCTCATTCTGCCCATCTCACAGTAATATGTTCCCATTGTATCATCTCATTCTGCCCATCTCACAGTAATATGTTCCCATTGTATCATCTCATTCTGCCCATCTCACAGTAATATGTTCCCATTGTATCATCTCATTCTGCCCATCTCACAGTAATATGTTCCCATTGTATCATCTCATTCTGCCCATCTCACAGTAATATGTTCCCATTGTATCATCTCATTCTGCCCATCTCACAGTAATATGTTCCCATTGTATCATCTCATTCTGCCCATCTCACAGTAATATGTTCCCATTGTATCATCTCATTCTGCCCATCTCACAGTAATATGTTCCCATTGTATCATCTCATTCTGCCCGTCTCACAGTAATATGTTCCCATTGTATCATCTCATTCTGCCCATCTCACAGTAATATGTTCCCATTGTATCATCTCATTCTGCCCATCTCACAGTAATATGTTCCCATTGTATCATCTCATTCTGCTCATCTCACAGTAATATGTTCCCAGTATCATCTCATTCTGCCCATCTCACAGTAATATGTTCCCATTGTATCATCTCATTCTGCTCATCTCACAGTAATATGTTCCCATTGTATCATCTCATTCTGCTCATCTCACAGTAATATTTTCCCATTGTATCATCTCATTCTGCTCATCTCACAGTAATATGTTCCCATTGTATCATCTCATTCTGCCCATCTCACAGTAATATGTTCCCATTGTATCATCTCATTCTGCTCATCTCACAGTAATATTTTCCCATTGTATCATCTCATTCTGCCCATCTCACAGTAATATTTTCCCATTGTATCATCTCATTCTGCTCATCTCACAGTAATATGTTCCCATTGTATCATCTCATTCTGCCCATCTCACAGTAATATTTTCCCATTGTATCATCTCATTCTGCCCATCTCACAGTAATATGTTCCCATTGTATCATCTCATTCTGCCCATCTCACAGTAATATGTTCCCATTGTATCATCTCATTCTGCTCATCTCACAGTAATATGTTCCCATTGTATCATCTCATTCTGCCCATCTCACAGTAATATGTTCCCATTGTATCATCTCATTCTGCCCATCTCACAGTAATATGTTCCCATTGTATCATCTCATTCTGCCCATCTCACAGTAATATGTTCCCATTGTATCATCTCATTCTGCCCATCTCACAGTAATATGTTCCCATTGTATCATCTCATTCTGCCCATCTCACAGTAATATGTTCCCATTGTATCATCTCATTCTGCCCATCTCACAGTAATATGTTCCCATTGTATCATCTCATTCTGCCCATCTCACAGTAATATGTTCCCATTGTATCATCTCATTCTGCCCATCTCACAGTAATATGTTCCCATTGTATCATCTCATTCTGCCCATCTCACAGTAATATGTTCCCATTGTATCATCTCATTCTGCCCATCTCACAGTAATATGTTCCCATTGTATCATCTCATTCTGCTCATCTCACAGTAATATGTTCCCATTGTATCATCTCATTCTGCCCATCTCACAGTAATATGTTCCCATTGTATCATCTCATTCTGCCCATCTCACAGTAATATGTTCCCATTGTATCATCTCATTCTGCCCATCTCACAGTAATATGTTCCCATTGTATCATCTCATTCTGCCCATCTCACAGTAATATGTTCCCATTGTATCATCTCATTCTGCTCATCTCACAGTAATATGTTCCCATTGTATCATCTCATTCTGCCCATCTCACAGTAATATGTTCCCATTGTATCATCTCATTCTGCCCATCTCACAGTAATATGTTCCCATTGTATCATCTCATTCTGCCCATCTCACAGTAATATGTTCCCATTGTATCATCTCATTCTGCCCATCTCACAGTAATATGTTCCCATTGTATCATCTCATTCTGCTCATCTCACAGTAATATGTTCCCATTGTATCATCTCATTCTGCCCATCTCACAGTAATATGTTCCCATTGTATCATCTCATTCTGCCCATCTCACAGTAATATGTTCCCATTGTATCATCTCATTCTGCCCATCTCACAGTAATATGTTCCCATTGTTTCATCTCATTCTGCCCATCTCACAGTAATATGTTCCCATTGTATCATCTCATTCTGCCCATCTCACAGTAATATGTTCCCATTGTATCATCTCATTCTGCTCATCTCACAGTAATATGTTCCCATTGTATCATCTCATTCTGCCCATCTCACAGTAATATGTTCCCATTGTATCATCTCATTCTGCCCATCTCACAGTAATATGTTCCCATTGTATCATCTCATTCTGCTCATCTCACAGTAATATGTTCCCATTGTATCATCTCATTCTGCTCATCTCACAGTAATATGTTCCCATTGTATCATCTCATTCTGCCCATCTCACAGTAATATGTTCCCATTGTATCATCTCATTCTGCTCATCTCACAGTAATATTTTCTCTCCTTTCTCATCCTTTGAATAGCTTCAGTACTTCTAATATTTTATGGCTTCAAATTGTACTATTTTTGTTTTGTCTCTCTAGCCCACAATATGTTTTCAATATTTACGGTAATAATACATTTGATTCATCTTTCCATGTGGACCAATTTATTGGTGAATTCTGGAAAAGGCTTTCCAAGGATTGTTCCGTAAGGTTGTGTTTTTTAGGGAGGGATATTGGTTCTGGTAGAAACCGTTTCATTTTCTTCTATATTGTTCTAGTGTTCTATATTGTTCTAGTGTTCTATATTGTTCTAGTGTTCTATATTGTTATAGTGTTCTATATTGTTCTAGTGTTCTATATTGTTCTAGTGTTCTATATTGTTCTAGTGTTCTATATTGTTCTAGTGTTCTATATTGTTCTAGTGTTCTATATTGTTCTAGGGTTCTATATTGTTCTAGTGTTCTATATTGTTATAGTGTTCTATATTGTTCTATATTGTTCTAGTGTTCTATATTGTTCTAGTGTTCTATATTGTTCTATATTGTTCTAGTGTTCTATATTGTTATAGTGTTCTATATTGTTATAGTGTTCTATATTGTTCTAGTGTTCCATATTGTTACAGTGTTCCATATTGTTCTAGTGTTCTATATTGTTATTGTGGTCTATATTGTTATAGTGTTCTATATTGTTCTAGTGTTCTATATTGTTATAGTGTTCTATATTGTTATAGTGTTCTATATTGTTCTATATTGTTCTAGTGTTCTATATTGTTATAGTGTTTGTCACATTCCTGACCTGTTTTCTGTTAGTTTTTGTATGTGTTAGTTGGTCAGGACGTGAGTTTGGGTGGGCAGTCTATGTTTTCTGTTTCTATGTTGGTTTAAAGGGTGACCTAATATGGCTCTCAATTAGAGGCAGGTGTTTTTCATTTCCTCTGATTGAGAGTCATATTAAGGTAGGTGTTTTCACACTGTTTGTTGTGGGTGGTTGTCTCCTGTGTCAGTGTCTGTAGGTTACGCCACACGGGACTGTTCTCGGTATGTTTGTACGTTCGGTTTTTGTGTAGTCAGTTTTCCTGTTATTGCGTTCTTCGTGTTTCATGTAAGTTCGTCGTCCAGGTCTGTCTACATTCGTTTTGTTATTTTGTTAGTTTATTCAAGTATAGTTCGTTTTTTGTCTTCGTTGTTTTGTCGTGTCTTAATAAATCATGGCATTTCACAACGCTGCGCCTTGGTTCAATCCATGCTCCTCCTCTTCGGATGAAGAGGAGGAGGACTACCGTTACAGTGTTCTATATTGTTCTAGTGTTCTATATTGTTCTATATTGTTCTAGTGTTCTATATTGTTCTACTGTTCTATATTGTTCTAGTGTTCTATATTGTTCTATATTGTTCTAGTGTTCTATATTGTTCTATAGTGTTCTATATTGTTCTAGTGTTCTATATTGTTCTAGTGTTCTATATTGTTCTATATTGTTCTAGTGTTCTATATTGTTATAGTGTTCTATATTGTTTATAGTGTTCTATATTGTTCTAGTGTTCTATATTGTTATAGTGTTCTATATTGTTCTAGTGTTCTATATTGTTATAGTGTTCTATATTGTTCTAGTGTTCTATATTGTTCTAGTGTTCTATATTGTTCTAGTGTTCTATATTGTTCTAGTGTTCTATATTGTTCTATATTGTTCTAGTGTTCTATATTGTTCTAGTGTTCTATATTGTTCTAGTGTTCTATATTGTTCTAGTGTTCTATATTGTTCTAGTGTTCTATATTGTTATAGTGTTCTATATTGTTCTATATTGTTCTAGTGTTCTATATTGTTCTAGTGTTCTCTAGTGTTCTATATTGTTATAGTGTTCTCTAGTGTTCTATATTGTTATAGTGTTCTCTAGTGTTCTATATTGTTATAGTGTTCTATATTGTTATAGTGTTCTATATTGTTATAGTGTTCTATATTGTTATAGTGTTCTATATTGTTATAGTGTTCTATATTGTTATAGTGTTCTATAGTGTTCTATATTGTTCTAGTGTTGTTCTAGTGTTCTATATTGTTCTAGTGTTCCATATTGTTATAGTGTTCTTAACTATGAAGTTGTTGACGTTAGCTCCGTCCTTTGAAAACAGACACGTGGAAAGACTCTGGGGATGAACATGTTCATATTCAATATGTTCCCATTGTTCCTCTTTAATGCATTTAATTATATGTTGCAATTAAAAGTCTTGGGTAGTAAGTTGATACAAATCCAAGTCTGGAAGGTTAAAACCACCCTCAGACTTAGGGGTATATAAACCTTTCCATTTTATTCTATGAGTTTTATCTGCCCATATAAAGTCTGTTAATACTCTGAATGTGTTCGGTGGGGTAATTGGTATTACCAACAATAAATATCACATCTTTGGCAGCCATGCCGTTCTAAAGAGGTCTAGTAGACCTGTAAGATTTATGGGAAGATTATTCCATTTAATTAAATCTGCTTTCATATTGTTGAGTAATGGAGTAAAGTTATCTTTGTGTATTTGAGTCCCGCCTACTCCTGCTCCCTCCCTCCGGCGTTCGACATCGCCGGTCTACTAACCACCGGTCCTGGCAACCCACATTGCTCACACCTGCTCCCCATCGTTAAGCACACCTGCTCCCCATCGTTAAGCACACCTGCTCCCCATCGTTAAGCACACCTGCTCCCCATCGTTAAGCACACCTGCTCCCCATCGTTAAGCACACCTGCTCCCCATCGTTAAGCACACCTGCTCCCCATCGTTAAGCACACCTGCTCCCCATCGTTAAGCACACCTTCTCCCCATCGTTAAGCACACCTGCTCCCCATCGTTAAGCACACCTGCTCTCCATCGTTAAACACACCCTGCTCCCCATCGTTAAACACACCCTGCTCCCCATCGTTAAGCACACCCTGCTCCCCATCGTTAAGCACACCTGCTCCCCATCGTTAAGCACACCTGCTCTCCATCGTTAAACACACCCTGCTCCCCATCGTTAAGCACACCTGCTCCCCGTCGTTAAGCACACCTGCTCCCCGTCGTTAAGCACACCTGCTCCCCATCGTTAAGCACACCTGCTCCCCATCGTTAAGCACACCTGCTCCCCATCGTTAAGCACACCTGCTCCCCATCGTTAAGCACACCTGCTCCCCATCGTTAAGCACACCTGCTCCCCATCGTTAAGCACACCTGCTCCCCATCGTTAAACACACCCTGCTCCCCATCGTTAAGCACACCTGCTCCCCATCGTTAAGCACACCTGCTCCCCATCGTTAAACACACCCTGCTCCCCATCGTTAAGCACACCTTCTCCCCATCGTTAAGCACACCTGCTCCCCATCGTTAAGCACACCTGCTCTCCATCGTTAAACACACCCTGCTCCCCATCGTTAAGCACACCTGCTCCCCATCGTTAAGCACACCTGCTCCCCATCGTTAAGCACACCTGCTCCCCATCGTTAAGCACACCTGCTCCCCATCGTTAAGCACACCTGCTCCCCATCGTTAAGCACACCTGCTCCCCATAGTTTAGCACACCTGCTCCCCACTATTGACTTATCCTTATACCGATCACGTTCATTACGCTGCTCCTGTTGTGTATTTTATTCATGTTTATTATTAAACTCAGCTTGTGCACGTGCTTCCAGACTCCCTGCGTATGTTACAATTCGTTTTTTCATCACTTAAGCATCCTAAGTATAATCATTTTTTTTTGTGATCCACTTAAAGGATTGCTGCAGATCATGAGTGATTGTTTTTCAATTATTTTAGTATTCTGAAAATATGTTTATTTTTATTTTATTGTCGCAATTTATTAAACTTATGGGTCGGTGATCAGGCCTATCTCTGTTGCGTCGTCAGCAAAATGGTGTGTGAGTCATGCGTGGCCACACAGTTGTTGGAGTACAGGATGGGACTAAGCACGCACCCCTGAGGGGCCCCCGTGTTGAGGGTCAGCATGGTGGATGTGTTGCCTACCCTCACTGCCTCGGAGCGGCCCGTCAGGAAGTCCAGGATCCAGTTGCACAGGTTACCTTGGTGTTTTTGGGCACATGGAGAATGGTGGTCTGCTTTAAACATGTAACTATTACAGACGGAGTCTGGGAGAGGCTGAACATGTCAGTTAAAGAACCTGTGGCCTTGTGAATGTTAACCTGTTTAAAGGTCTTACTCCCATCGGCTAAGAAGAGCGTGATCAAACAGTCGTCCGGAACTGCTGGTGCATGGTTCAGTGTTTCTCGCCTAGAAGCGAGCATAGAAGGCATTTAGCTCGCGTCACTGGGCAGCTTGTGGCTAGGTTTCCCTTTGTAATCCGTGATATTTTGCAAGCCCTGCCACATCCGACTAGTGCCAGAGCTGGCGTAGTAGGATTCCATCTTGGTCCTGTATTGACAATTTGCCTGTTTGAAATGGCTCGTTTGAGGTCGTAGCGGGATTTCTTAGTGGCAGCTCCTTGAAAGCGGCAGCTCTTTAGCTCAGTGCAGATGTTGCCTGTAATCCATGGCTTTCGGTTGGGATATGTTGTTAGATACTACTGATACTACTGAATCTGAGAACATATTCCAGTCTGTGTTAGCGAAACAGTCCTGTAGCTTAGCATCACGCTTCATCTAACCACTTCCATATTGAGTGTGTGTTAGGAATTTTGTTAATAAAGAAATTGTTTTAGTTATTAATAACAAAATTCATAACAGTGTGTCACTGGTACTTCCTGTTTGAGTTTTTGCTTATAAGCAGGAATCAGGAGGATTGAGTTGTGGTCTGATTTGCCTAAAGGATGGACAGCCTTGTATGTGTCTCTGTGTGTAGAGTAGAGGTCATCTAGAGTTTTATATGTGTCTCTGTGTAGAGTAGAGGTAATCTAGAGTTTTATATGTGTCTCTGTGTAGAGTAGAGGTCATCTAGAGTTTTATATGTGTCTCTGTGTAGAGTAGAGGTCATCTAGAGTTTTATATGTGTCTCTGTGTAGAGTAGAGGTCATCTAGAGTTTTATATGTGTCTCTGTGTAGAGTAGAGGTCATCTAGAGTTTTATATGTGTCTCTGTGTAGAGTAGAGGTAATCTAGAGTTTTATATGTG
>NW_024061512.1:107500-119854 GCF_016432855.1 Salvelinus namaycush
ATAGTAGGGATTATAGTGATTACAGTAGGGATTATAGTGATACAGTAGGGATTATAGTGATTACAGTAGGGATTATAGTGATATAGTAGGGATTATAGTGATACAGTAGGGATTATAGTGATATAGTAGGGATTATAGTGATTACAGTAGGGATTATAGTGATTACAGTAGGGATTATAGTGATACAGTAGGGATTATAGTGATTACAGTAGGGATTATAGTGATTACAGTAGGGATTATAGTGATATAGTAGGGATTATAGTGATACAGTAGGGATTATAGTGATATAGTAGGGATTATAGTGATTACAGTAGGGATTATAGTGATATAGTAGGGATTATAGTGATACAGTAGGGATTATAGTGATATAGTAGGGATTATAGTGATACAGTAGGGATTATAGTGATACAGTAGGGATTATAGTGATACAGTAGGGATTATAGTGATACAGTAGGGATTATAGTGATTACAGTAGGGATTATAGTGATATAGTAGGTATTATAGTGATACAGTAGGGATTATAGTGATACAGTATGGATTATAGTGATAACAATGAACTGAACTAACAGCCCATTAATGAGTCTATGAGCCATAAAAACAATGAACTGAACTAACAGCCCATTAATGAGTCTATGAGCCATAAAAACAATGAACTGAACTAACAGCCCATTAATGAGTCTATGAGCCATAAAAACAATGAACTAGTTTAACACCCACCTACACCTCTGTCCTACACGCTCCATTACCTTCTAAAAGGCCACAGCATTTCCATTAATGTCTTACAGTAAAGACCTGAAGCTGTAATATAGATATGTCCTCTACAGCTAAATTACTGTCAGAAGGTAATGGCCTCGCGTTGCCGGGAGCGATGCAAAGGTGGATTGACATTTCTGTATTTTCGTTTTGGGTTCAAGCTCACTGTGATTAAAACCAGAACTGTAAGCATGGGGAAGAGGAGGCTAACATTTGATGTGTATTTTTTTTATTTTTAAGATTCGTTGTCAGGTAGTAATAGGTATGATTAGGCCTGGGAAGCCTATGACTGGTTAGGATTAGGCCTGGGAAGCCTATGACTGGTTAGGATTAGGCCTGGGAAGCCTATGACTGGTTAGGATTAGGCCTGGGAAGCCTATGACTGGTTAGGATTAGGCCTGGGAAGCCTATGACTGGTTAGGATTAGGCCTGGGAAGCATAGAACTGGTTAGTATTAGGCCTGGGAAGCATGTAACTGGTTAGGATTAGGCCTGGGAAGCCTATGACTGGTTAGGATTAGGCCTGGGAAGCCTATGACTGGTTAGGATTAGGCCTGGGAAGCCTATGACTGGTTAGGATTAGGCCTGGGAAGCCTATGACTGGTTAGGATTAGGCCTGGGAAGCATAGAACTGGTTAGGATTAGGCCTGGGAAGCCTATGACTGGTTAGGATTAGGCCTGGGAAGCCTATGACTGGTTAGGATTAGGCCTGGGAAGCATAGAACTGGTTAGGATTAGGCCTGGGAAGCATAGAACTGGTTAGGATTAGGCCTGGGAAGCCTATGACTGGTTAGGATTAGGCCTGGGAAGCCTATGACTGGTTAGGATTAGGCCTGGGAAGCCTATGCCTGGTTAGGATTAGGCCTGGGAAGCATGTAACTGGTTAGGATTAGGCCTGGGAAGCATAGAACTGGTTAGGATTAGGCCTGGGAAGCCTATGACTGGTTAGGTTTAGGCCTGGGAAGCCTATGACTGGTTAGGATTAGGCCTGGGAAGCATAGAACTGGTTAGGATTAGGCCTGGGAAGCCTATGACTGGTTAGGATTAGGCCTGGGAAGCATAGAACTGGTTAGGATTAGGCCTGGGAAGCCTATACCTGGTTAGGATTAGGCCTGGGAAGCCTAGAACTGGAACCCTTTCATCAGAGGTGATTAATGCTCAGGTTTACATTGATTCTTAGGATTAGGCCTGGGAAGCATGTAACTGGTTAGGATTAGGCCTGGGAAGCCTATGACTGGTTAGGATTAGGCCTGGGAAGCATAGAACTGGTTAGGATTAGGCCTGGGAAGCCTATGACTGGTTAGGATTAGGCCTGGGAAGCCTATGACTGGTTAGGATTAGGCCTGGGAAGCATAGAACTGGTTAGGATTAGGCCTGGGAAGCATAGAACTGGTTAGGATTAGGCCTGGGAAGCCTATGACTGGTTAGGATTAGGCCTGGGAAGCATAGAACTGGTTAGTATTAGGCCTGGGAAGCCTATAACTGGAACCCTTTCATCAGAGGTGATTAATGCTCAGGTTTACATCGATTCTTCCCTGACTAATAAACAGATGATGTATTTCCTTTTGTCAAGGGACATATTCATGTAATTGGTTATTGTAGGACTAGAGATGCAGATATTTAAACTGAACAAAATGACCACCATCGCTTGTCCCTCGGTCTCGTGTCCTTCTGTTAACCAACTGAAAACACTGCTTGTCCCCAGTTGAGCACAACACCACGTGCTGCCTGCTGTGACCACCAGAGGGCCCTGTTCACATATATTTACATTTCAACCACTCCTTTTATCACAAGACCAGGAAATCAAATGACATGCGTCGTCATTATTTTTGTTTGAACACACACGTCAATGCTGACATCAAAGTCACAAATCCAATGAGTCTGAAGCTGAAAATCTCTAACACATTGTTGTATTGTTTTTACTGTTGTCTACTGGTGAGAGAGAGAGGAGCAACTTTTTGCTTGTTGTGGATCCTCTCGCAAAGACCCACTGAAGCGTGAAATGTTTCCATCTCTATGTTTTGTTGCTGTTGTTGCTGTTCATTAGGCTGTTATGCATATGGTTATTCATGATATTTCCCTTTAGAAAATGCAATGTCTCTGGGTGCCACTGGGTCCTCCTGTCCTCTCCTTCTCTCCTCTCTCTGTCTGGTTATGTCTGTCAATGAACAGACTCATTGTTCTCTCTCGGTGTATGAGCCCAGTGTCCACAGGCAAACAAAAAGGCCTTGAAAGAGAGAGAGGTACACAGTCGCAATCACACCGCAAAGCCATCGTACAGCTGATGGCTGGCAGACAGACAGAGCCCACAGGCAGGCAGGCAGGCAGGCAGACAGACAGACAGACAGACAGACAGACAGACAGACAGACAGACAGACAGACAGACAGACAGACAGACAGACAGACAGACAGACAGACAGACAGACAGACAGACAGACAGACAGACAGACAGACAGACAGACACATAGCCATACCCAGTCTCCACCCATGCTACTCTGCTGCAGGCTGAGAAAAAACAGGGAACCAGGGACCCAGGCCATAGCCTCAGTCTCCTCTGCTTCAATAGATACTGGACTAGACAGCCTGAATGTGGTACCAAAAAACAGGCCGTTGACTGTGGACATGGCTGCCTGGATGTCTGGATGGGTACAAGGCTATCGATTCCCATCTGAAGCAGAGAGGTAGTGGGGAGTTGACTTCTCTTGACTTTAGTTTTTAGTCTTCGTTGGGTTCTGGAGGGTTCTGGAGGGTTCTGGAGGGTTCTGGAGGGTTCTGGAGGGAGTCTGGAGGGTTCTGGAGGGAGTCTATGGGGTTTCACAGGGGAATATGACTGTGATATATAGCATAGCCCACAGTAATAGATGCTCAATGTGTGATGTGCGCTCTCTCTTTCCTCTTTACAGAAACTGTTAGAACAGATCCTTCAAAGGGTTAGTCGCTGAGTGAAGCCAAGGATGAATGGTCCGAACGTACGTGATCCCCCTCCTCCTTCCAGCATACTGCCTTACTTTGAGAGACCCAACAACCATCAAGACGGACTGGCGATTATCATAACGACAGTATTATTACACATTATAATGCTTTGAGAGACCCAACAACCATCAAGACGGACTGACGATTATCATAACGACAGTATTATTACACATTATAATGCTTTGAGAGACCCAACAACCATCAAGACGGACTGACGATTATCATAACGACAGTATTATTACACATTATAATGCTTTGAGAGACCCAACAACCATCAAGACGGACTGGCGATTATCATAACGACAGTATTATTACACATTATAATGCTTTGAGAGACCCAACAACCATCAAGACGGACTGGCGATGATCATAACGACAGTATTATTACACATTATAATGCTTTGAGAGACCCAACAACCATCAAGACGGACTGGCGATTATCATAACGACAGTATTATTACACATTATAATGCTTTGAGAGACCCAACAACCATCAAGACGGACTGGCGATTATCATAAAGACAGTATTATTACACATTATAATGCTTTGAGAGACCCAACAACCATCAAGACGGACTGGCGATTATCATAACGACAGTATTATTACACATTATAATGCTTTGAGAGACCCAACAACCATCAAGACGGACTGGCGATTATCATAACGACAGTATTATTACACATTATAATGCTTTGAGAGACCCAACAACCATCAAGACGGACTGACGATTATCATAACGACAGTATTATTACACATTATAATGCTTTGAGAGACCCAACAACCATCAAGACGGACTGACGATTATCATAAAGACAGTATTATTACACATTATAATGCTTTGAGAGACCCAACAACCACCAAGACGGACTGGCGATTATCATAACGACAGTATTATTACACATTATAATGCTTTGAGAGACCCAACAACCATCAAGACGGACTGGCGATTATCATAAAGACAGTATTATTACACATTATAATGCTTTGAGAGACCCAACAACCATCAAGACGGACTGACGATTATCATAACGACAGTATTATTACACATTATAATGCTTTGAGAGACCCAACAACCATCAAGACGGACTGACGATTATCATAACGACAGTATTAATACACATTATAATGCTTTGAGAGACCCAACAACCATCAAGACGGACTGACGATTATCATAACGACGGTATTAATACACATTATAATGCTTTGAGAGACCCAACAACCATCAAGACGGACTGACGATTATCATAAAGACAGTATTAATACACATTATAATGCTTTGAGAGACCCAACAACCATCAAGACGGACTGACGATTATAATACACATTATAATTAAGCAGCATCATTTTTATAAAATTATAAACAAATTTTAAAAAATTGTAGTAAAAATGGGTGTCATTAGAAATGAAACCAAACGATGTTATAATGATAATTATGTAATGTATAATTATGTAATGTATAATTATAATAATGTATAAATATGTAATGTATAATTATGTAATGTATAATTATGATAATGTATAATTATGTAATGATAATTATGTTAATGTAGAATTATGTAATGTATAATTATGTAATGTATAATTATGTAATGTATAATTATAATAATGTATAAATATGTAATGTATAATTATGTAATGTATAATTATGTAATGTATAATTATAATAATATAATGTCCTTCTAACGTTTAATTAATATATTTTCATTATCATATTACTGTTGTTATGATCAAAACCTGTTTGATTTACAGGAGCACGCCGGCCATCCTGTTTTACTGCTCTAAGCCAATCGTATCGAACTACTGAAAGCTCCGCTGAATGTCAGCCTGCTTCACCAGAAGCTTTCTGAGGGTCTGGAAAAAAAAGGTGTAGAATACCGGTTTTAGTTGTGAGATTACATTGTAATGAATGCTGCTGTTCTATGTTATCTATGCGTAGTGGGCTTTGTACTGTATTGAAGCCTTCCATTAAAACACTGTATCGTTGGCTCCACTAAATGCTGCTCTTCTATGTTATCTATGTTATCCTGCTTGTTTATATTATTCAACTTGATTTAGCAGGTTAAGTTAGTAAGAACAAATTCTTATTTACAACGTCGGCCAATGTGGTCTAGGGTGGGTTCTGTGGTCTAGGGTGGTACATGGGGTCTAGGGTGGTAGATGTGGTCTAGGGTGGTATTTGGGGTCCAGGGTGGTATTTGGGGTCTAGGGTTGTCTAGTGGTCTAGGGTAATCTAGTGGTCTAAGGTGGTCTAGGGTGGTCTAGGGTGGTTTCTGTGGTCTAGGGTAGTCTAGTGGTCTAGGATGGTCTAGTGGTCTAGGGTGGTATATGGGCTCTAGGGTGGTATTTGGGGTCTAGGGTAGTCTAGTAGTCTAGGGTGGTCTAGTGTTGTCTAGGGTGGTATTTGGGGTCTAGGGTAGTCTAGTGTTCTAGGATTGTCTAGTGGTCTAGGGTGGTATTTGGGGTCTAGGGTAGTCTAGTGGTCTAGGGTGGTCTAGGGTTGTCTAGGGTGGTTTCTGTGGTCTAGGGTGGTCTAGTAGTCTAGGGTGGTCTAGGGTGGTTTCTGTGGTCTAGGGTGGTCTAGTGGTCTAGGGTGGTTTCTGTGGTCTAGGGTGGTCTAGCGGTCTAGGGTGGTCTAGTGGTCTAGGGTGGTCTAGGGTGGTTTCTGTGGTCTAGGGTGGTCTAGTGGTCTAGGGTGGTTTCTGTGGGCTAGGGTGGTCTAGTGGTCTAGGGTGGTTTCTGTGGGCTAGGGTGGTCTAGTGGTTTCTGTGGTCTAGAGTGGTCTAGTGGTCTAGGGTGGTCTAGTGGTCTAGGGTGGTCTAGTGGTCTAGGGTGGTTTCTGTGGTCCCTGCCATCATTCAGAGTTTCCATCAGAACATGGTCTGCAGACTGAATCTGGAGACTGAATCTGGAGATTGAATCTGCAGACTGAATCTGGAGACTGGATCTGCAGACTGGATCTGGAGACTGGATCTGGAGACTGAATCTGGAGACTGAATCTGGAGACTGAATCTGCAGACTGAATCTGCAGACTGGATCTGCAGACTGAATCTGGAGACTGAATCTGGAGACTGGATCTGCAGACTGAATCTGCAGACTGGATCTGCAGACTGAATCTGGAGACTGAATCTGCAGACTGAATCTGGAGACTGAATCTGGAGACTGAATCTGGAGACTGAATCTGCAGACTGAATCTGGAGACTGAATCTGGAGACTGAATCTGGAGACTGAATCTGGAGACTGAATCTGCAGACTGGATCTGGAGACTGAATCTGGAGACTGAATCTGCAGACTGAATCTGCAGACTGGATCTGGAGACTGAATCTGCAGACTGAATTTGGAGACTGAATCTGCAGACTGGATCTGGAGACTGGATCTGCAGACTGGATCTGGAGACTGGATCTGGAGACTGAATCTGGAGACTGAATCTGCAGACTGAATCTGGAGACTGCCATCTACTTGCTTACTGTCTACTTGTGTATCGACATGCCTGACTTGTTGTGTGTGTGGGTGACTAATGACTGTTCCATGTAAATATTAAATATATACATCGTACTCATCTTAACCTGTTTAGTCAAATGGTTTTACAGTACACAAGCCCCTGAATGACCATGTGGTTTCTGGGTGAAGTCTTCTTATAGCCACATGTCTCTACCTAGCCATAGGATGCTGGTCAAGAGTAGTGCACTATGTAGGGAATAGGTGCTGGTCAATAGTAGTGCACTATGTAGGGAATAGGAGCTGGTCAATAGTAGTGCACTATATAGGGTATTGGGTCCTGGTAAAAAGTAGTGCACTATATAGGGAATAGGGTCCTGATCAAAAGTAGTGCACTATATAGGGAATAGGGCCCTGGTCCTATTCCCTATTCCCTATTCCCTACTACCAGTAGTGGAACCAGGGGATCTCCTCTCCTCTTCCTCTGAGATACTGTCAGCACCATGTAATACCAGGGAGTCTCCTCTCCTCTTCCTCTGAGATACTGTCAGCACCATGTAATACCAGGGAGTCTCCTCTTCCTCTTCATCTGAGATACTGTCAGCACCATGTAATACCAGGGGGTCTCCTCTTCCTCTGAGATACTGTCAGCACCATGTAATACCAGTGGTCCCCTCTTCCTCTGAGATACTGTCAGCACCATGTAGTACCAGGGGGCCTCCTCTTCCTCTGAGATACTGTCAGCACCATGTAATACCAGGGGGTCTCCTCTTCCTCTGAGATACTGTCAGCATCATGTAATACAAGGGGGTCTCCTCTTCCTCTTCCTCTGAGATACTGTCAGCACCATGTAATACCAGGGGGTCTCCTCTTCCTCTGAGATACTGTCAGCACCATGTAATACCAGGGGGTCTCCTCTCCTCTTCCTCTGAGATACTGTCAGCACCATGTAATACCAGGGGGTCTCCTCTTCCTCTGAGATACTGTCAGCACCATGTAATACCAGGAGTCTCCTCTTCCTCTGAGATACTGTCAGCACCATGTAATATCAGGGGGTCTCCTCTTCCTCTGAGATACTGTCAGCACCATGTAATACCAGGGGGTCTCCTCTTCCTCTTCCTCTGAGATACTGTCAGCACCATGTAATACCAGGAGTCTCCTCTTCCTCTGAGATACTGTCAGCACCATGTAATATCAGGGGGTCTCCTCTTCCTCTGAGATACTGTCAGCACCATGTAATACCAGGGGGTCTCCTCTTCCTCTTCCTCTGAGATACTGTCAGCACCATGTAATACCAGGGGGTCTCCTCTTCCTCTGAGATACTGTCAGCACCATGTAGTCCCAGGGGGTCTCCTCTTCCTCTGATATACTGTCAGCACCATGTAATACCAGGGGGTCTCCTCTCCTCTTCCTCTGAGATACTGTCAGCACCATGTAATACCAGGGGTCTCCTCTTCCTCTGAGATACTGTCAGCACCATGTAATACCAGGGGGTCTCCTCTTCCTCTGAGATACTGTCAGCACCATGTAATACCAGGGGGTCTCCTCTTCCTCTGAGATACTGTCAGCACCATGTAATACCAGGGGGTCTCCTCTCCTCTTCCTCTGAGATACTGTCAGCACCATGTAATACCAGGGGTCTCCTCTTCCTCTGAGATACTGTCAGTACCATGTAATACCAGGGGGTCTCCTCTTCCTCTGAGATACTGTCAGCACCATGTAATACCAGGGGTCTCCTCTTCCTCTGAGATACTGTCAGTACCATGTAATACCAGGGGTCTCCTCTTCCTCTGAGATACTGTCAGCACCATGTAATACCAGGGGGTATCCTCTTCCTCTGAGATACTGTCAGCACCATGAAATACCAGGGGGTCTCCTCTCCTCTTCCTCTGAGATACTGTCAGCACCATGTAATACCAGGGGGTCTCCTCTCCTCTTCCTCTGAGATACTGTCAGCACCATGTAATACCAGGGGTCTCCTCTTCCTCTGAGATACTGTCAGCACCATGTAATACCAGGGGGTCTCCTCTTCCTCTGAGATACTGTCAGCACCATGTAATACCAGGGGGTCTCCTCTTCCTCTGAGATACTGTCAGCACCATGTAATACCAGGGGGTCTCCTCTCCTCTTCCTCTGAGATACTGTCAGCACCATGTAATACCAGGGGTCTCCTCTTCCTCTGAGATACTGTCAGTACCATGTAATACCAGGGGGTCTCCTCTTCCTCTGAGATACTGTCAGCACCATGTAATACCAGGGGTCTCCTCTTCCTCTGAGATACTGTCAGTACCATGTAATACCAGGGGTCTCCTCTTCCTCTGAGATACTGTCAGCACCATGTAATACCAGGGGGTATCCTCTTCCTCTGAGATACTGTCAGCACCATGAAATACCAGGGGGTCTCCTCTCCTCTTCCTCTGAGATACTGTCAGCACCATGTAATACCAGGGGGTCTCCTCTCCTCTTCCTCTGAGATACTGTCAGCACCATGTAGTACCAGGGAGTCTCCTCTTCCTCTGAGATACTGTCAGCAGCATGTAGTACCAGGGGGTCTCCTCTTCCTCTGATATACTGTCAGCACCATGTAATACCAGGGAGTCTACTCTTCCTCTGAGATACTGTCAGCACCATGTAATACCAGGGGGTCTCCTCTTCCTCTTCCTCTGAGATACTGTCAGCACCATGTAATACCAGGGGGTCTCCTCTTCCTCTGAGATACTTTCAGCACCATGTAATACCAGGGGGTCTCCTCTTCCTCTGAGATACTGTCAGCACCATGTAATACCAGGGGGTCTCCTCTTCCTCTTCCTCTGAGATACTGTCAGCACCATGTAATACCAGGGGGTCTCCTCTTCCTCTGAGATACTGTCAGCACCATGTAATACCAGGGAGTCTCCTCTTCCTCTTCCTCTGAGATACTGTCAGCACCATGTAGTACCAGGGGGTCTCCTCTTCCTCTGAGATACTGTCAGCACCATGTAATACCAGGGGTCTCCTCTTCCTCTGAGATACTGTCAGCACCATGTAGTACCAGGGGGTCTCCTCTTCCTCTGAGATACTGTCAGCACCATGTAATACCAGGGGTCTCCTCTTCCTCTGAGATACAGTCAGCACCATGTAATACCAGGGGTCTCCTCTTCCTCTGAGATACTGTCAGTACCATGTAATACCAGGGGGTCTCCTCTTCCTCTGAGATACTGTCAGCACCATGTAGTACCAGGGGGCCTCCTCTTCCTCTTCCTCTGAGATACTGTCAGCACCATGTAATACCAGGGGGTCTCCTCTTCCTCTGAGATACTGTCAGCACCATGTAATACCAGGGGGTCTCCTCTCCTCTTCCTCTGAGATACTGTCAGCACCATGTAATACCAGGGGTCTCCTCTCCTCTTCCTCTGAGATACTGTCAGCACCATGTAATACCAGGGGGTCTCCTCTTCCTCTGAGATACTGTCAGCACCATGTAGTACCAGGGGGCCTCCTCTTCCTCTGAGATACTGTCAGCACCATGTAATACCAGGGGGTCTCCTCTTCCTCTGAGATACTGTCAGCACCATGTAATACCAGGGGGTCTCCTCTCCTCTTCCTCTGAGATACTGTCAGCACCATGTAATACCAGGGGGTCTCCTCTTCCTCTGAGATACTGTCAGCACCATGTAATACCAGGGGGTCTCCTCTCCTCTTCCTCTGAGATACTGTCAGCACCATGTAATACCAGGGGGTCTCCTCTTCCTCTGAGATACTGTCAGCACCATGTAATACCAGGGGGTCTCCTCTTCCTCTGAGATACTGTCAGCACATGTAATACCAGGGGGTCTCTCTCTCTCTCTGAGATACTGTCAGCACCATGTAATACCAGGGGGTCTCCTCTTCCTCTGAGATACTGTCAGCACCAGGTAATACCAGGGGAGTCTCCTCTTTCCTCTGAGATACTGTCAGCACCATGTAATACCAGGGGTCTCCTCTCCTCTTCCTCTGAGATACTGTCAGCACCATGTAAGTACCAGGGGGTCCTCTCTCTTCCTCTGAGATACTGTCAGCACCATGTAATACCAGGGGTGTCTCCTCTTCCTCTGAGATACTGTCAGCACCATGTAATACCAGGGGGTCTCCTCTTCCTCTGAGATACTGTCAGCACCATGTAATACCAGGGGGTCTCCTCTTCCTCTGAGATACTGTCAGCACCATGTAATACCAGGGGGTCTCCTCCTCTTCCTCTGAGATACTGTCAGCACCATGTAATACCAGGGGTCTCCTCTCCTCTTCCTCTGAGATACTGTCAGCACCATGTAATACCAGGGGGTCTCCTCTTCCTCTGAGATACTGTCAGCACCATGTAATACCAGGGGTCTCCTCTCCTCTTCCTCTGAGATACTGTCAGCACCATGTAATACCAGGGGAGTCTCCTCTTCCTCTGAGATACTGTCAGCACCATGTAATACCAGGGGTCTCCTCTCCTCTTCCTCTGAGATACTGTCAGCACCATGTAATACCAGGGAGTCTCCTCTTCCTCTGAGATACTGTCAGCACCATGTAATACCAGGGGTCTCTCTCCTCTCCTCTGAGATACTGTCAGCACCATGTAATACCAGGGGGTCTCCTCTTCCTCTGAGATACTGTCAGCACCATGTAATACAGGGGGTCTCCTCTCCTCTTCCTCTGAGATACTGTCAGCACCATGTAATACCAGGGGTCTCCTCTTCCTCTGAGATACTGTCAGCACCATGTAATACCAGGGGGTCTCCTCTCCTCTTCTCTGAGATACTGTCAGCACCATGTAATACCAGGGGTCTCCTCTTCCTCTGAGATACTGTCAGCACCATGTAATACCAGGGGTCCTCCTCTTCCTCTGAGATACTGTCAGCACCATGTAATACCAGGGGGTCTCCTCTCCTCTTCCTCTGAGATACTGTCAGCACCATGTAATACCAGGGGTCTCCTCTTCCTCTGAGATACTGTCAGACCATGTAATACCAGGGAGTCTCCTCTTCCTCTGAGATACTGTCAGCACCATGTAATACCAGGGGGTCTCCTCTCCTCTTCCTCTGAGATACTGTCAGCACCATGTAATACCAGGGGGTCTCCTCTTCCTCTGAGATACTGTCAGCACCATGTAATACCAGGGGTCTCCTCTTCCTCTGAGATACTGTCAGCACCATGTAATACCAGGGGTCTCCTCTTCCTCTGAGATACTGT
>NW_024061513.1:0-77500 GCF_016432855.1 Salvelinus namaycush
GATACAGAGAATACTGTAGTCTAGTGAAGTAGGTGTGAGTGTGGGGAGAGATACAGAGAGTACTGTAGTCTAGTGAAGTAGGTGTGAGTGTGGGGAGAGATACAGAGATACTGTAGTCTAGTGAAGTTGGTGTGAGTAGAGATACAGAGAGTACTGTAGTCTAGTGAAGTTGGTGTGAGTGTGGGGAGAGATACAGAGAGTACTGTAGTCTAGTGAAGTTGGTGTGAGTGTGAGGAGAGATACAGAGAGTACAGTAGTCTAGTGAAGTTGGTGTGAGTGTGAGGAGAGATACAGAGAGTACTGTAGTCTAGTGAAGTTGGTGTGAGTGTGGAGAGAGATACAGAGAATACTGTAGTCTAGTGAAGTTGGTGTGAGTGTGGGGAGAGATACAGAGAATACAGTAGTCTAGTGAAGTTGGTGTGAGTGTGAGGAGAGATACAGAGAGTACAGTAGTCTAGTGAAGTTGGTGTGAGTGTGGGAGAGATACAGAGACTACAGTAGTCTAGTGAAGTTGGTGTGAGTGTGGGGAGAGATACAGAGAGTACAGTAGTCTAGTGAAGTTGGTGTGAGTGTGAGGAGAGATACAGAGAGTACAGTAGTCTAGTGAAGTTGGTGTGAGGAGAGATACAGAGAGTACTGTAGTCTAGTGAAGTTGGTGTGAGTGTGGGGAGAGATACAGAGAGTACTGTAGTCTAGTGAAGTTTGGTGTGAGTAGAGATACAGAGAGTACAGTAGTCTAGTGAAGTTGGTGTGAGTGTGGGGAGAGATACAGAGAGTACAGTAGTCTAGTGAAGTTGGTGTGAGTGTGGAGAGAGATACAGAGAGTACTGTAGTCTAGTGAAGTAGGTGTGAGTGTGAGGAGAGATACAGAGAGTACTGTAGTCTAGTGAAGTTGGTGTGAGTGTGGGGAGAGATACAGAGAATACTGTAGTCTAGTGAAGTTGGTGTGAGTAGAGATACAGAGAGTACTGTAGTCTTGTGAAGTGGTGTGAGTGTGGAGAGAGATACAGAGATACTGTAGTCTAGTGAAGTAGGTGTGAGTAGAGATACAGAGAATACTGTAGTCTAGTGAAGTAGGTGTGAGTGTGGGGAGAGATACAGAGAGTACTGTAGTCTAGTGAAGTAGGTGTGAGTGTGGGGAGAGATACAGAGAGTACTGTAGTCTAGTGAAGTAGGTGTGAGTGTGGGAGAGATACAGAGAGTACTGTAGTCTAGTGAAGTAGGTGTGAGTGGAGAGAGATACAGAGAGTACTGTAGTCTAGTGAAGTAGGTGTGAGTGTGGGGAGAGATACAGAGAATACTGTAGTCTAGTGAAGTTGGTGTGAGTGTGGGGAGAGATACAGAGAGTACTGTAGTCTAGTGAAGTGGTGTGAGTGTGGGAGAGATACAGAGAGTACTGTAGTCTAGTGAAGTTGGTGTGAGTGTGGGGAGAGATACAGAGTACTGTAGTCTAGTGAAGTTGTGAGTGTGAGGAGAGATACAGAGAGTACAGTAGTCTAGTGAAGTTGGTGTGAGTGTGAGGAGAGCTCCAGAGAGTACAGTAGTCTAGTGAAGTTGGTGTGAGTGTGGGGAGAGATATAGAGAGTACTGTAGTCTAGTGAAGTTGGTGTGAGTGTGGAGAGAGATACAGAGAGTACAGTAGTCTAGTGAAGTTGGTGTGAGTGTGGGGAGAGATATAGAGAGTACTGTAGTCTAGTGAAGTTGGTGTGAGTGTGGAGAGAGATACAGAGAGTACAGTAGTCTAGTGAAGTTGGTGTGAGTGTGGGGAGAGATATAGAGAGTACTGTAGTCTAGTGAAGTTGGTGTGAGTGTGGAGAGAGATACAGAGAGTACAGTAGTCTAGTGAAGTTGGTGTGAGTGTGGGGAGAGATATAGAGAGTACTGTAGTCTAGTGAAGTTGGTGTGAGTGTGGAGAGAGATACAGAGAGTACAGTAGTCTAGTGAAGTTGGTGTGAGTGTGGGGAGAGATACAGAGAGTACAGTAGTCTAGTGAAGTTGGTGTGAGTGTGGAGAGAGATACAGAGAGTACTGTAGTCTAGTGAAGTTGGTGTGAGTGTGGGGAGAGATACAGAGAGTACTGTAGTCTAGTGAAGTTGGTGTGAGTGTGGAGAGAGATACAGACAGTACAGTAGTCTAGTGAAGTTGGGTGAGTGTGAGGAGAGTTTCAGAGTACAGTAGTCTAGTGAAGTTGGTGTGAGTGTGAGGAGAGTTTCAGAGTACAGTAGTCTAGTGAAGTTGGTGTGAGTGTGGGGAGAGATACAGACAGTACAGTAGTCTAGTGAAGTTGGTGTGAGTGTGAGGAGAGTTTCAGAGTACAGTCTAGTGAAGTTGGTGTGAGTGGGGAGAGATACAGAGAATACTGTAGTCTTGTCCGGTCCACAACTGCCCATAGTGTGTGTTAACCTGTTTCTGTAGCATGAGGCAGGTTGATGTAGGATACAAGTACACCCCCTGAACAGAACGCTAGTCTATTGCAGGACCTTACCCGTCTCCTTACCTTACCCCGTCTCCTTACCTTACCCCGTCTCCTTACCTTACCCCGTCTCCTTACCTTACCCCATCTCCTTACCTTACCCCGTCTCCTTACCTTACCCCGTCTCCTTAAACAGACTATCAGCAGTTGAAACAATGACAAAATTCATCCTGTCCTTGTTTCTGTGAAAAGCTAGGGATGGGTCTGGACAAATGTAACCACTCTCAAATTCATAGACAGAGCTACAGATGGAAGGACTGACCATCCATGATGTCAACATTATAGTTTTAACCACGTTCTCAGGATATACAGGGTGTTTTACATTTACTTTGTTTAAACATTGTAGTAAAATAAGTTTATATTCTGGGTTCTGATGGGGTATGACAGTTTAACTAAACTCAAGAAGCATTTATAAGTTATATTCTTTCAAGAATCAATGGGTGTATATCATTCATTTATTAGTCCAATATTGGACATAGCAACTGCAGAATGATTTTGTTCTGACTCGATCAGGGATCAAACCACCAACCTTCCTAACGGAAGGGAAGACACAAACCACAATAATCTGAGATTAATTGATAGAAAAAGATTCTATGATTTAATTTCACTATGATGTAAAGGTTTAACAGTATTCTACAGGTTTTAAATCAATATGCACACATCCTAAAATCTTTTTAAAAGTTGAAAGATACACAGTTGATTTCAGGTATTACTTACAAACTAGTTGGTTATGATCTAGAGAACTTAATTTCATCTGAATTTTTCTTGTATTTGATGTAATGTATCATAGTATATAGTCCCTTTTAATAGCCTTCCTTTGATATGCAATTCTCCAGTAAGTGTATTCTGAGTATTTCAGAAAATAGCAGCGCTGCTGAACATCCTGGAGGAAACAGAGTTACAGAGAATTGAAGAAGAGGAACCTGAAGGGCAGAATGTTGGTTCTTAGAAAGATATTCAAAGTGAATGAAGGAAATAGAGGGGAGATTCCCTCGTCAATTGTCAATGGGTCGATGGACCAGCTCTCTGTATAAAAGACAGGTCAGATCAGACCTCAGACATAGAACAAGAGCCATCAGCTAGACTTCTGACACAGAACCAGACCAGAGCATCAGAGACCAGAGCATCAGAGACCAGAGCATCAGAGACCAGGTCATCAGAGACCAGAGCATCAGAGACCAGAGAATCAGAGACCAGAACATCAGAGACCAGAGCATCAGAGACCAGAACATCAGAGACCAGAACATCAGAGACCAGAGCATCAGCTAGACTTCTGACACAGAACCAGACCAGAGCATCAGAGACCAGAGCATCAGAGACCAGAGCATCAGAGACTAGAACATCAGAGACTAGAGCATCAGAGACCAGAGCATCAGAGACCAGAGCATCAGAGACCAGGTCATCAGAGACTATAGTATCAGAGACTAGAGCATCAGAGTCCAAGAGCATCAGAGACCAGAGCATCAGAGACCAGAGCATCAGAGACCATCTCAGACAATACAATCTTCAGCATCTCAACCATCTCTGAACCATGAAGACCCTGACTGCTCTACTCCTCCTGGGACTGCTCTGCTCCCTACATACGACGTCTGCAGGTGTGTGTGTGTGTGTGTGTGTGTGTGTGTGTGTGTGTGTGTGTGTGTGTGTGTGTGTGTGTGTGTGTGTGTGTACGTGTGTACAGTGTGTACAGTGTGTGTACAGTGTGTGTACAGTGTGTGTGTACAGTATGCATATGAGTGCATAGGAAGAAGCACCACATGAGATGCCTTCGTTGACCAGTGAGTGTGATCGTTCTTTGTTTCCAGCTGTCTTGGGGATTTCAGCAATGACTGCCACAGACTGCTGTGTGAAGTTCTACCGGAGCGTGATCCCTCTTGCTAGAGTGGTTTCAGTTTCTAGAACCCCTAGTAGCTGCCCTCTCCCACGCACTGGTGTAAGTTAACCACCACACACACACACACACGCACGCACGCACACACACACACAGATTTCTACGGAACATAACATGTTCTACATCCTTGGTGGGCGGGGTCCAAATGTGTTGCTAGGGCTGCATGGTTACAACCTCTGTGTTGCCAGGGATGCATGGTTACAACCTCTGTGTTGCTAGGGATGCATGGTTACAACCTCTGTGTTGCTAAGCCTGCATCGTTATCAACCTCTGTGTTGAAGCTGCTGTTACAACCTCTGTGTTGCTAGGGATGCATGGTTACAACCTCTGTGTTGCTAGGAGCTGTCATGGTTACAACCTCTGTGTATGCTAAGGCCTGTCATGGTTACAACCTCTGTGTTATGAGGGCTGCATGGTTACAAACATCCTGTGTTAGAGGGACTGCATGGTTACAACCTCTGTGTTGCTAAGCCTGCATGGTTACAACCTCTGTGTTGCTAAGCCTGCATGGTTACAACCTCTGTGTTGCTAAGCCTGCATGGTTACAACCTCTGTGTTGCTAAGCCTGCATGGTTACAACCTCTGTGTTATGAGGGCCTCTGCATGGTTACAACCTCTGTGTTTGCTAAGCCTGCATGGTTACAACCTCTGTGTTGCGCGGGCTGCATGGTTACAACCTCTGTATTGCTAAGCCTGCATGGTTACAACCTCTGTGTTGCTAAGCCTGCATGGTTACAACCTCTGTGTTATGAGGGCTGCATGGTTACAACCTCATAGAGGTTCTATATTAATATATATAGAGAGAGATTACTGTAATACATTTCAAATATTCTGGACAGAATGTTGTAATGGTTTGACAGTCCTAATAATGACACAGTGATTCTGAATGTAATTGAACGGTCCGATACTTCTCTTCCTCCATACTCAACCAGTAGGACTGTAGGTACATGCACAATACATTTTACATTTTAGTCATTTAGCAGACGCTCTTTATCCAGAGCGACTTACAGTAGAGTGCATACATTTTATTACATTTTTACATACTGAGACAAGGATATCCCTACCGGCCAAACCCTCCCTAACCCGGACGACGCTATGCCAATTGTGCGTCGCCCCACGGACCTCCCGGTTGCGGCCGGCTGCGACAGAGCCTGGGCGCGAACCCAGCCCAGCCTGGGCTCGAACCCAGAGACTCTGGTGGCGCAGCTAGCACTGCGATGCAGTGCCCTAGACCACTGCGCCACCCGGGAGGCTATACACACAGAATCATGTTCGAACATCCATACAGTAGTCTTCCACGTGTGAGTTTGGTGTGTGCTTTTGTTTAGTTACCCCTAAATATAGTGTGTTGTTTACTGGTTGCAGGTTTACAACAAAGAAAGAGATTCGATTTTGTGTCGACCTGTCTCAGGCCTGGGGTCCAGAGTCATGTGACCAAGATTGAGAGCAGATCGTTGTCTCTGCCAGGACAACGATGATGTCATCAACCCCCGCCACCACAAACTAACTGTCAGATCTGTCAAGAAAATAGAATATTATTTGTTGTACATACAGTAATATTATTTCATTCTTATTTATTTACCATACTGTGAAGTTAACTTTGTATTTTGAGATGATTTGTTTTGTCAACAAATGTTTGTTTTTTTCAGCAATAAAGCGAAATAATTTCAACATTTTAATAACTAAGTTAATTGTATTCTTATTGTGGTATTCATGCTTTGATTACTAAAGCTTCACATTTTGTGAGGGCGAGTTCTTCACAACTACTTGAGGCGTGCTGCCAGTTACATGGACACATGTTGAGGCGTGCTGCCAGTTACATGGACACATGTTGAGGCGTGCTGCCAGTTACATGGACACATGTTGTCACACCCTGACCTTAGAGAGCCTTTTATATGTCTCTTTTTGGTTTGGTCAGGGTGTGATTTGGGTGGGCATTCTATGTCCTTTATTTCTATGTTTTGGCCGGGTGTGGTTCTCAATCAGGGACAGCTGTCTATCGTTGTCTCTGATTGGGAATCATACTTAGGCAGCCATTTTTCCCACCTGTGATTGCGGGTAGTTAACTTTGTTAGCGGCACTATAGCCCTGTTTAGCTTCTCTTTGTTTTCTTGGCGACATTTACTCAAATAAAATAAAATGTACGCTCACCACGCTGCACCTTGGTCTTCCTTGAACGACGTCCGTGACACATATCAACTATCTCCATAAACTGTCAACCAGCAGATTCAGCATGTGGTTGCTTCTTCTTTCAGGAAACAGTTCATGTGTTAGAACTCACGGAACTACAGAGAACTCTGTTTCCAAGACAACAGAGGTCAACAGTCAGCCACACAGAAACAGAATAAACTGTTCAACTCAACTCCAACAAAACTCTTAGACTATATGTTTAATTGTCACATACTCCGGATGGTGAAATGTGTTGTCTTTCACTTTCCCTTCCTCATTTCCAAGTTGTGAACTTTATCCAACAACCTAACAGGTCTATAACTCTGTGAACTTTATCCAACAACCTAATAGGTCTATAACTCTGTGAACTTTATCCAACAACCTAACAGGCCTATAATTGTGAACTTTATCCAACAACCTAACAGGCCTATAATTGTGAACTTTATCCAACAACCTAACAGGTCTATAACTCTGTGAACTTTATCCAACAACCTAACAGGTCTATAACTCTGTGAACAGTATCCAACAACCTAACAGGCCTATAATTGTGAACTTTATCCAACAACCTAACAGGTCTATAACTCTGTGAACTTTATCCAACAACCTACCAGGTCTATAACTCTGTGATCTTTATCCAACAACCTAACAGGTCTATAACTCTGAACTTTATCCAACAACCTAACAGGTCTATAACTCTGTGAACTTTATCCAACAACCTAACAGGTCTATAACTCTGTGAACAGTATCCAACAACCTAACAGGTCTATAACTCTGTGATCTTTATCCAACAACCTAACAGGTCTATAACTCTGTGAACTTTAGCCAACAACCTAACAGGTCTATAACTCTGTGAACTTTAGCCAACAACCTAACAGGTCTATAACTCTGTGATCTTTATCCAACAACCTAACATGTCTATAACTCTGTGAACTTTATCCAACAACTACCAGGTCTATAACTCTGTTGAACTTTAGCCAACAACCTAACAGGTCTATAACTCTGTGATCTTTATCAACAACCTACCAGGTCTATAACTCTGGTGAACTTTATCCAACAACCTACCAGGTCTATAAACTCTGTGATCTTTAGCCAACAACCTAACAGGTCTATAACTCTGTGAACTTTATCCAACAACCTAACAGGTCTATAACTCTGTGATCTTTAGCCAACAACCTAACAGGTCTATAACTCTGTGAACAGTATCCAACCAACCTACCAGGTCTATAACTCTGTGAACTTTAATCCAACAACCTACCAGGTCTATAACTCTGTGAACTTTATCCAACAACCCTAACAGGTCTATAACATCTGTGATCTTTAGCCAACAACCTACCAGGTCTATAACTCTGTGAACTTTATCCAACTAACACTAACAGGTCATTCAACTCTGGGAACCTTTAATCCAACGACCCTAACAGGTCTATAACTCTGTAGATCTTTATCCAACAACCTAACAGGTCTATAACTCTGTGAACTTTAGCCAACACCTCAACATCGTCTCTTTAACTCTGTGATCTTTATCCAACAACCTAACAGGTCTATAACTCTGTGAACTTTATCCAACAACCTACCAGGTCTATAACTCTGTGAACAGTATCCAACAACCTAACAGGTCTATAACTCTGTGATCTTTATCCAACAACCTAACAGGTCTATAACTCTGTGAACTTTAGCCAACAACCTAACAGGTCTATAACTCTGTGAACTTTATCCAACAACCTAACAGGTCTATAACTCTGTGAACTTTATCCACAACCTAACAGGTCTATAACTCTGTGAACTTTAGCCAACAACTATTTTGACAACCTATTGTGCAAGAATAGTTAGAACTCATGCATGATGTTCAAATGAACGCTGAGCAAGCAATTCTACACAAGTTGTTATTGTCAGCAGTGCAGAAGTGAGTCCTACTTTTGACCAGGTAAGAGTCGTCAATTCAGTCCTACACCACCAGGATGCCTCTCTCTCTGGTGGTTTCTGCTGTTTAAAGTCCTACCACCACCAGGATGCCTGTCTCTCTGGTGGTTTCTGCTGTTTAAAGTCCTACACCACCAGGATGCCTCTCTCTCTCTGGTGGTTTCTGCTGTTTTAAAGTCCTACACCACCCGGATGCTCCTCTCTCTCTGGTGGTTTCTGCCTGTTTAAAGTCCTACACCACCAGGATTGCCTCTCTCTCTTGTGGTTTCTGCCTGTTAACGTCCTACACCACCAGGAAGCCTGTCTCTCTGGTGGTTTCTGCTGTTTAAAGTCCTACACCACCAGGATGCCTCTCTCTCTGGTGGTTTCTGCTGTTTAAAGTCCTACACCACCAGGATGCCTCTCTCTCTGGTGGTTTCTGCTGTTTTAAAGTCCTACACCACCAGGATGCCTCTCTCTCTGGTGGTTTCTGCTGTTTAAAGTCCTACACCACAGGATGCCTCTCTCTCTGGTGGTTTCTGCTGTTTAAAGTCCTACACCACCAGGAAGCCTGTCTCTCTGGGGGTTCTGCTGTTTAAAGTCCTACACCACCAGGATGCCTCTCTCTCTGGTGGTTTCTGCTGTTTAAAGTCCTACACCACCAGGAAGCCTGTCTCTCTGGGGGTTTCTGCTGTTTAAAGTCCTACACCACCAGGATGCCTCTCTCTCTGGTGGTTTCTGCTGTTTAAAGTCCTACACCACCAGGATGCCTGTCTCTCTGGTGGTTTCTGCTGTTTAAAGTCCTACACCACCAGGATGCCTCTCTCTCTGGTGGTTTCTGCTGTTTAAAGTCCTACACCACCTGGAAGCCTGTCTCTCTGGGGGTTTCTGCTGTTTAAAGTCCTACACCACCAGGATGCCTGTCTCTCTGGTGGTTTCTGCTGTTAAAGTCCTACACCACCAGGAAGCCTCTCTCTCTCTGGTGGTTTCTGCTGTTTAAAGTCCTACACCACCAGGAAGCCTGTCTCTGGTGGTTTCTGCTGTTTAAAGTGCTACACCACCAGGAAGCCTCTCTCTCTGGTGGTTTCTGTCACAACGACCCCCAGCAGCTGCCCTCGTAAATCTCTGCTGTAAGTAGCACACAATGTACCTGGACGATATACTCAACACAACAAGATGGGCTGCTTTCTGAATTGACCCAGAGACACCAAAACATCCCATTTATCGAATACGTGAAGATTGTTCCACAAATAAGGTGCAGGAAAACTTAAAGCTGATTTATCAAACTCTGTAGAAACCAAAGGAATTTCCAGAGTTATCCATCCCTGAGACTGGGTGTGGTAACTCATGTCTAAAGTAGTAATGATGGTAGGAACAGTGGGAGTTGTTTTGTAAAAGGCTTTATGAATGAAAACACAGCAATCGTGTCAACCTACCTGATATCAAGAGACGACCAACCAACTTTACGGTAGCGAATGTGGTGATGAAGCACTCAAAACAGTCGACCCGCGTATAAAGCGCGGCGCGCTATGACTAAACTGCATCCTAAAGGCTTCAATGAGGTGGCAGCTGCGTTAGTATAGATGATGTCGCCATAGTTTCGGACGATATAGGAACCGTCCACTGAATGATCTGCTTTCGACTATTTAGCGAGGAGGCAGGACCCGTTTCTATAGAAGAAGCCCCATTTTAATTCTCAGCTAACTCATCAATATGCTTTATAAAAGACAGCTTTTCATCTATCCAGATGCCCAGATATTTGTAAGCAGGTACACCATCAATATGAAGAACCATCCAAAGTACATTATGCTGAAATCATAGTAGTTGTTTTTATGAGCTCTGGAGAACAACATGTACTTAGTTTGACCTGCATTCAATACTCATTTCAGGTCAATTAAGTTTTTCTGTAATACAATGAAGACAGACTGTAGATCAGATAGAGTCTGGTCAACGTTGGTGTCTAATAGCAGACAGCAACAGTATCATAATACACACTGAACGCAGGACTGTAAGTGCAGATAGAGTCTGGTCAACGTTGGGGGTAATAGCAGACACAACAGTATCATAATACAATGAAGACAGACCTGTAGTTCAGATAGAGTCGGTACAACGGTGGGGTCTAATAGCAGACACGAACAGTATCCTAATACAATTGAAGACAGCACACTGGTAGTTCAGATAGGATTCTATGGTCAACGTTGGGGTCTTAATAGCAGACCACAACAGTATTCATAATACACTGAAGACAGGGACTGTAGTTCAGATAGAGTACTGGTCAACGTTGGGTCTAATAGCAGCCACAACAGTATCATAAGTACAATGAAGGACAGACTGTACGTTCTAGAAGAGTCTAGAGTAACGAGTCTGGGCACGGATGGGGTAACAGCAGGACACAACAGTATCATAATACAATTGAAGACAGACTGTAGTTCAGATAGAGATCTGGTCAACGTTGGAGGTCTAATAGCAGACACAACAGTATCATAATACAATGAAGACAGACTGTAGTTCAGATAGAGTCTGGTCAACGTTGGGGTCTAATAGCAGACACAACAGTATCATAATACAATGAAGACAGACTGTAGTTCAGATAGAGCCTGGTCAACGTTGGGGTCTAATAGCAGACACAACAGTATCATAATACAATGAAGGCAGACTGTAGTTCAGATAGAGTCTGGTCAACGTTGGGGTCTAATAGCAGACACAACAGTATCATAATACAATGAAGACAGACTGTAGTTCAGATAGAGCCTGGTCAACGTTGAGGTCTAATAGCAGACACAACAGTATCATAATACAATGAAGGCAGACTGTAGTTCAGATAGAGTCTGGTCAACGTTGGGGTCTAATAGCAGACACAACAGTATCATAATACAATGAAGGTAAACTGTAGTTCAGATAGAGTCTGGTCAACGTTGGGGTCTAATAGCAGACACAACAGTATCATAATACAATGAAGACAGACTGTAGTTCAGATAGAGTCTGGTCAACGTTGGGGTCTAATAGCAGACACAACAGTATCATAATACAATGAAGACAGACTGTAGTTCAGATAGAGTCTGGTCAACGTTGGTGGTAATAGCAGACACAACAGTATCATAATACAATGAAGACAGACTGTAGTTCAGATAGAGTCTGGTCAACGTTGGGGTCTAATAGCAGACACAACAGTATCATAATACAATGAAGACAGACTGTAGTTCAGATAGAGTCTGGTCAACGTTGGGGTAAACAGCAGACACAACAGTATCAACGGCATACAAGTGTAGGTTACAGTTTGTTTTACAGACAAGTCGATATTTTTGATACAAACTGTAAAATGTACAGGACCCAGAATCGACCCCTGCGGGACACCTTTCTTAATATCAAGGAAACCTGATTTAGCATCATCAGTAGATACACATTGAGCTCTATCTGTCAAGTAATTGTTTAAACCAGTTACATGCAGCCTGGTCTAGGCCGACTGAGGAAATAAGCAGTGAGTGATGAACAGTATAAAATATTCTACTAATCTATACTAGCCTACTTATATTGATTAATCGCTACATGAAATTAAATTAACCAAAATGTTAAATCATACACGAACCAATGTTATTTTATAAACTTAACTCTGAAATAAAACTAATTTTAAGGATCTTTCTATTCTATGCAGAGTGATTGTAGTAAGTTACATAGCTTACATTTTGTTGATTCAAGTATTATGCTGTTAAAGGGGCAGTACAGTGAAAAAACGTGATGTCCTATTTTTTTTAAAAGAAGAAGATATTTCCACACTATGAGGTCGAAATAACACTCTGAAATTGAGAACATTACGATAATGCATTTTTTAGCGTAAGCTTTTTGGAGAGAAAAAAAAATTGCCTTGAATTTCATTCTGTTCAGCGGGGATGGAGTTATTGGCTCACAGCATGACATCACAATCTTATTATTATGACCAATGACCAGTCATCTTTTAATTACATATATATCCTCCTAGTTTGAAGGGGTAAGCATGGTAGGCTCTAGACTAGAGTCTAGAGGATCCTATTCTCCAGTATATTAAAATGTGTATTGGCAGAGCCACACAATCAGATTGAGCATTTCAATGGCAAAAGGAGTCTCAGGAAAATAAATGACAAATTAAAAAATATATGAAATAAACACACAATGATATATTAGACAAAGTTATTTAATCATTTAATTTAAAAGACTGCATGGGGGCTTTATTGAAGACGTTTGGATGGGAAGGCTTCTGAGGACAGTTTAACCAGAGGCCTATTGACTGATAGATAGAAATACCCAGAGCCTTACAGTGATTTCGGAAAGTATTCAGACCCCTTGACTTTTTCCACATTTTGTTACGTTACAGCCATATTGTAAAATTGACTAAATTGTTTTTTCCCCCTCATCAATCTACACACAATACCCCATAATGACATCACAATACCCCATAATGACATCACAATACCCCATAATGACAAAGTAAAAACAGGTTTAGAATTTTTTTTCTCATTAATAAAAAAGAAAAACTGAAATATCACATTTACATAAGTATTCAGACCCTTTACTCAGTACTTTGGTGAAGAACCTTATGCTGCGATTACAGCGTTGAGTCTTCTTGGGTATGACGCTACAACCTTCTCCCCCGATTGCTCAGTTTGGCCGGGCGGTCAGCTCTAGGAAGAGTTTTGGTGGTTCCAAACTTCTTCCATTTAAGAATGAAGGAGGCCACTGTGTTCTTGGGGACCTTCAATGCTGCAGATAGTTTTGGTACCCTTCCCCAGATCTGTGTCTCGACAAAATCCTGTCTCGGAGCTCTACGCACAATTCCTTCAACCTCATGGCTTGGTTTTTGCTCTGACTTGCACTGTCAACTGTGGGATCTTTATAGACAGGTGTGGGCCTTTCCAAATCATGTCCAATCAATTGACTTTACCACAGGTGGTATCCAATCAAGTTGTAGAAACATCTCAAGGATGATCAATGGAAACAGGATGCACCTGAGCTCAAGTTCAAGTCTCATAACAAAGGGTCTGAATACTTATGTAAATAAGGTATTTCTGTTTTTTGATAAATTTGCAAAGATTTTTTTTAAACGGTTTTTGATTTGTCATGGGGTATCGTGTGTACGTAGATTGCTGAGATTTTTTGTTGTTGTCATTTAATCCATTTTATAATACGGCTGTAACATAAAAAAATCTGGAAAAAGTAATGGGGTCTGAATACTTTCCGAAGGCACTGTATATCTCAATATATGGATTTCACTATAAGGACTCTAACCGTTATAATTATATGGGGTTTATGTGAACCTCGGGGAACGTAGCCTACGTGCTCCTCACTGCTCGGTTGCCTCCGAGATATGCCACGTGCGTAAGGACGCAGGATAGCTGCACGCACTGCGCATGGCACCTTCTAGTTCATCAGCTGTGCCACCGCGTCATATCTTCCAACACAGTCCGAACTTCCTCGCATGCCTCTCCGGGCGGCCCATCCACTATAGCTGCTCATATCCAATGAGCATTTTTCACCGGGCGCCACCGGAAACCTTCCCGCGGCTCATTGTGGAGAGCACAAGCAGAGCTGGGCGTCATGAATTAAAGAAAAGCCTGCATTTACAAATCTGATCACCAAACCCCGCTGCAAGGTAAAAACATTTATGAATACGATTATTGGAATTCTGGTTATTGTCTTGTTTCATTCATCCTCGATTTATTATCTGATTCTGGAGATCAGATCAGAAGAAAACTACACATGTTGATAGAAAACCGTTATTTGTCGATTCATCCTTTACTGTCACTGAATACAATATAGTGACAATTATGGCTATTGGCATGACTATAATAATAATACGGTGTCATAAAAACGGTTTGCTGTACTCTACAACAGACTATTTGTTCCATTACATTACGACAATGTCACAATAACGGAGAGATATCCTGCAAATTTGTATGCAATACACTTTGGTGGTCCAAATGGATATGAAACCTCAATACAATACACAGCAGAAGTCGCGATCGCCTTGTGTAAATATAGGCTACATGTGTAGTAGGCTAAACATCGATATGATTCGGATCTTTTGTTTTTGTTTGAAGTCATTACTAGTCCCATATATGGGATGACTAGAGCCCGTCCCGCCGTCCCGACCACCTAGTTTCGTATTCAGCAGCACAGAAACCCCGCCCCTGACCGAGCCCTGTCTATGTTGCAGGCAGGCGGATTCAAATCGGAGGTAGGCTCCAGATGGCTCCGAGGCCATTCATGGATTCATGTAATCCAGTTAAAGTAGTGGCACACATGTTTTTGAACTTGTTATCACCTGTTCCTGACACAAGCACTGACTGCATTAAAAGGTCATACCAATCAATGGGTAATTTGTGACCATAAAGCTGCCCATCTTGTGTTTGCAGTGTGGTGTGGTTGGACCAGCGGCAGCGAAGCTGTTCCAGCGGAGATGGTTTTGGACCCGGGTGAGGACTGTATGGATCGGACAGACGTCGACGGGGTCGGAGGGAGCAGCAGCACCACAGACCTGACGGGTCCAGAACCAAGACCGGACCCTCGCAAAACAACCACAACCGACAGCACCAGACTAGAAAACACCAGCCCAAAGCCTCCCAAAACCACCACCAACAGCAGACTAGAAAACACCAGCCCAGCGCCTCCCAAAACCACCACCAACAGCACCAGACTAGAAAACACCAGCCCAGAGCCTCCCAAAACCACCACCAACAGCACCAGACTAGAAAACACCAGCCCAGAGCCTCCCAAAACCAACAGCAACAGCACCAGACTAGAAGACACCAGCCCAGAGCCTCCCAAAACCACCACCAACAGCACCAGACTAGAAGACACCAGCCCAGAGCCTCCCAAAACCAACAGCAACAGCACCAGACTAGAAAACACCAGCCCAGAGCCTCCCAAAACCACCACCAACAGCACCAGACTAGAAGACACCAGCCCAGAGCCTCCCAAAACCACCACCAACAGCCCCACCACTAGAACAGTAGAGACCAGACCTGACACTACCAAAACCACCAAAAGAACAGAGGAACCAACAGCGGACCCTCCCACCACCACCAACACTAGGCTCCACGCCAGGACAAGCAGTGTCACCAAGAGGGAGCGGGTATCCAACTCTTACAATGGACCCCAGCCTCAACATCAGTCGTTGGTGGCAGATGTCAGCCTTACCCCCAGCCCTGGGGCCAGTGTTGGCTCCTCTACCAACTCCTCTCACTCAGTCTTGCCATACGATGGACCGGTAGTCTCTCTGAGGCGGGACGTCACCATGGCAACGGCCTCGTCTCGGAATAAGGCGGCGACCAGACCCACTCTCCGCCGGCCCCTCAGCCTGGATGTGACGCCCCTGCGCCTCCGTGGCTCCGAGCCAGCGCTGGACCGCAGGGTCCTACAGCCCCCTTGGCGCAGCGCTGGTGGTCCCTCCACTGCCCCCTCGCCCCCAGCACGCTCCCTCACCAGCCCCAGCCTGGGCCCCGGAGGCTGGATGCGCCGCAGCGAGAGCACCTGTACCGTCAACAACTCCTCAATGGGCCTCCGGGCCACCAGGGGGCGTATGCGTCCAGCCACCTCCCTTCCCCACATTGCCCGGGGGTTTGGAGGGGCCTCCCCGCTGCCCTTGCCCTCCACACCGCGAGGCCCCTGTCTCCTTGTGGCCCTAAGACCCATTAACCTAGACCAGGAGAGGCAGGCCTTCTTCCAGTCTGACTATAAATACGACCCCCAGTTTGAGTACTCGACCCCGGAGCCCAGCACTGTGCTGGAGAAATACAGAGATGGATCTGACCTCTTCCTCGCACAGGTAGGCCTCTCTGTCTGGCAAAGATATTAGATGATAGGAAGATTACCCACTCTGGGGATTTCTGCATTTTTAGTTATTATGTTTGTTTTGTGGCAAATTAACTTGAAATGTCTTCCTCCTGACATATTGTATCTTAATAAACTCTCTCTCTCTGGATGTTTCCCTCTCTCTCTCTCTCTCTGTCTCTCTCTCTCTCTCTCTGTCTCTCTGTCTCTCTCTCTCTCTCTCTCTCTCTCTCTCTCTCTCTCTCTCTCTCTCTCTCTCTCTCTCTCTGTCTCTGTCTCTCTCTCTCTCTCTGTCTCTCTCTGTCTCTCTGTCTCTCTCTCTCTCTCTCTCTGTCTCTCTCTCTCTCTCTCTCTCTCTCTCTCTCTCTCTCTCTCTCTGTCTCTCTCTCTCTCTCTCTCTCTCTCTCTCTCTCTCTCTCTCTCTCTCTCTCTCTCTCTCTCTCTCTCTCTCTCTCTCTCTGGGTGTTTCTCTCTCTGTCTCTCAATTTTAATTTATTGGCATGGGAAACATATGTTTACATTGCCAAAGCAAATGCCACAGTAAACATTACACTTACAGAAGTTCCAAAATAATAAAGACATTTCAAATGTCATATTATGTCTATATACAGTGTTGTAACGATGTACAAATGGTTGAAGTACAGAAGGGAATATAAATAAGCATAAATATGGGTTGTATTTAATATACAAAAGTGAAATAAACAATAAAAATTAACAGTAAACATTACACTCACAGAAGTTCCAAAAGAATAAAGACATTTCAAATGTCATATTATGTCTATATACAGTGTTGTAATGATGTGCAAATAGTTAAAGTACAAAAGGGAAAATAAATATGGGTTGTGTCAAGTAATTATCTTTTTGTTTTCTCATGATTTGATTGGGTCTAATTGTATTGCTGTCCTGGGGCTCTGTGGGGTCTGTTTGTGAACAAAACTCTCTCTCTCTCTCTCTCTCTCTCTCTCTCTGGGTGTCTCTCTCTCTCTCTCTCTCTCTCTCTCTCTCTCTCTCTGGGTGTTTCTCTCTCTCTCTCTCTCTCACCTCTCTCTCTCCTCTCTCTCTCTCTACAGGCTGTTGGGATTATGGAGTGTATTCTGAGGAAGTTTGGTAACTATGAGAACTTTGAGGAAGTGACGGGAGGAAGTATTTTACCAAAGAGTCGAGTCTGGGCTGCTGCACGCAAGTACCTGCAGAAGGAGAACTGTGTAGGAGAGGTGAGTGAGGTTTCACATGTTACGTGTGGTGTGTTGGAGGGTTGGTGTGTTATGGGTAGTGTGTTTGAGGGTTGGTGTGTTACGGGTAGTGTGTTGGAGGGTTGGTGTGTTACGGGTAGTGTGTTGGAGGGTTGGTGTGTTATGGGTAGTGTGTTTGAGGGTTGGTGTGTTACGGGTAGTGTGTTTGAGGGTTGGTGTGTTACGGGTAGTATGTTTGAGGGTTGGTGTGTTATGGGTAGTGTGTTTGAGGGTTGGTATGTTACGTGTAGTGTGTTTAAGGGTTGGTGTGTTACGTGTAGTGTGTTTAAGGGTTGGTGTGTTAACAAGATGTCTTTGTGCAATGATGATGATGATGAAGGTAATGATGATGATGAAGGTAATGATGATGATGAAGGTAATGATGATGATGAAGGTAATGATGATGATGAAGGTAATGATGATAACCTTGTCTAGGTGGTGGTGTGTCTAATGATGATGATGAAGGTAATGATGATGATGAAGGTAATGATGATAACCTTGTCTAGGGGGTAGAGGTCGACCGATTATGATTTTTAAACGCCGATACCGATACCGACCAAAAGAAACGATACCGATTAATCAGGCAATTTTTATATATATATTTGTAATAATGACAATTACAACAATACTGAATGAACCTCTTGAAGCTAGGGGGCAGTATTTCTATGTTTGGGAAAATAACGTTCCCAAAGTAACCTGCCTATTTCTCAGGCCCAGATGCTAGAATATGCATATAATTGGCAGATTAGGATAGAAAACACTCTAAAGTTTCCAAAACTGTCAAAATATTGTCTGTGAGTATAACAGAACTGATTTTGCAGGTGAGACCTGAGGAAATCCAACCCGGAAGTGCCTCTTATTTTCAAAAATCCCTGTTCCATTGCCTGCCTATCCTCCATTTAAAGGGATATCAACCAGATTCCTTTTCTTATGGCTTCCACGGGGTGTGAACAGTCTTTAGACATAGTTTCAAGCTTTTATTCTGAAAAAGGAGCGAGATTTATCAAATCGCGTCTGTGGACTGCCAGATGTCCTTCAATTAGTTCATGCGCGCGAAAATGGTAGCTCGACATTTTCTTTCTCTCTTGTATTGAATAGTTTACCGTCCGGTTGAAATATTATATAAAAATAACCTGAGGATTGATTATAAAAAACGTTTGACATGTTTCTACGAACTTTACGGATACTATTTGGAATTTTCGTCTGCCCGTCATGACCTGCCTGTGGATTACTCAACAAAACGCGCCAACCAAATGGAGGTTTTTGGATATAAAAATAATCTTTATTGAACAAAACAAACATTTATTGTGTAACTGGGAGTCTCGTGAGTGCAAACATCCAAAGATCATCAAAGGTAAGCGATTCATTTGATTGCTTTTCTGACTTTTGTGACCAAGCTACTTTGCTGCTAACTGTTTGTAATGTTTTGTCTACTGATCGATGTCCTCACACAAACGCTTCGTTTGCTTTCGCTGTAAAGGATCTTTTCAAAATCTGACACGACAGGTGGATTAACAACAAGCTAAGCTGTGTTTTGGTTTATTGCACTTGTGATTTCATGAAATTAAATATTTTTTGTAATTTAATTTGAATTTGGCGCTCTGCAATTCAGCGGATGTTGACGAAAATGATCCCGCTAAGAGGTTTTAACTTAATATAATACATCAATAAAATATTTTTAGTCTCAAATAAATAATGAAACATGTTCAATTTGGTTTAAATAATGCAAAAACAAAGTGTTGGAGAAGAAAGTAAAAGTGCAATATGTGCCATGTAAAAAACGTTTAAGTTCATTGCTCAGAACATATGAAAGCTGGTGGTTCCTTTTAACATGAGTCTTCAATATTCCCAGGTAAGAAGTTTTAGGTTGTAGTTATTATAGGACTATTTCTCTCTATACCATTTGTATTTCATATACCTTTGACTATTGGATGTTCTAATAGGTACTTTAGTATTGCCAGCCTATTCTTGGGAGGTGATAGGCTTGAAGTCATAAACAGCGCAATGCTTGAAGCACAGCGAAGAGCTGCTGGCAAACGCACGAAAGTGCTGTTTGAATGAATGCTTACGAGCCTGCTGCTGCCTACCACCGCTCAGTCAGACTGCTCTATCAAATCATAGACTTAATTATAATATAATAACACACAGAAATACAGGCCTTAGGTCATTAATATGGTCAAATCCGGAAACTATTGTCACGTTCCTGACCTGTTTTCTGTTGTTTTTGTATGTGTTTAGTTGGTCAGGGCGTGAGTTGGGGTGGGCATTCTATGTTATGTGTTTCTATGTTGGGTTAAATGTGTTGCCTGATATGGTTCTCAATTAGAGGCAGGTGTTTGACGTTTCCTCTGATTGAGAACCATATTAAGGTAGGCTGTTCTCACTGTTTGTTTGTGGGTGATTGTTTCCTGTCTCTGTGTTTGTATTCTGCACCAGATAGGACTGTTTCGGTTTGCTACATTTTGTTATTTTGTTCGTTGTAAGTGTTCACTGTTTTTGTTTAATTAAACATGTTGAGCACTGGCTACGCTGCGTGTTGGTCCGATCCCTGTTTCACCCTCTCTTATAGTGAAGAGAGGGAAGGCTGCCGTTACAGAATCACCCACCAACAAAGGATCAAGCAGCGGGGTAACGGGCAGCAGCGACAGCAGCAGCGGTACAAGGAGGAATGGACATGGGAGGAAATCCTAGACGGAGAAGGACCCTGGGCAGAGCCAGAGGAGTGTCGCCGCCCCAAAGCGGAGCTGGAGGCAGCGAAAGCGGAGAGGCGGCATTATGAGGCGCTAGCAAGGCTGAGCGGCTGGAAGCCCGAGAGGCTCACCCAAAAAATTCTTCGGGGGTGGCTAAAAGGGAGTGTAGCTGGGTCAAGTAGGAGACTTGAGCCAACTCCCCTTGCTTACCGTAAGGAGCCGGTCAGGGCGGAATTGGAGGTGAGCGACGCAGAGACAGTGAAGGAGTTAATGGGGAAATTGGAGGAGAGAGTTATGAGGGAGGTGCTGGTTTGGTGCATGAGGCACGACATCCGCCCGACTGAACGTGTCGGGGAGTTGATGTCACCGGGAACAGCTCTCCATACTCGTCCTGAGGTGCGTGCTAGCTGTCTGGTTAAGACTGTGCCAGCCTCACGCACCAGGCCTCCTGTGCGCCTTCCTAGCCCTGCACGTCCTCTGCCAGCTCGCCGCTACAGCTCTCCCAGCCATGCTTCCAGTGGAGAGAGAGGGCGTCGTCCCGGGCAGGCACCGTGTTATGCGGTGGAGCGCACGGTGTCCCCGGTGCGTGTGCTTAGCCCGGTGCGCACCATCTCAGCTCCCCACATCTGCCGGGCTAGGGTGAAGATCCAGCCAGGGCGGATGGTGCCAGCCCTGCTCTCAAGACCTCCAGTACGTCTCCAGAGCCCTGTTCCTCCTCCACACACTAGCCTTGAGGTGCGTGTCTCCAGTCCAGTACCATCAGTGCCGACACCACGCACCAAGCCTCCTGTGCGTCTCCAGAGCCCTGTGCGCACTGTTCCTTCTCCCCGCACTCGCCCTAAGGTGCGTGCCCTCAGTCCGGTACCACCAGTTCCGGCACCACGCACCAGGCCTATAGTGCGCTTTGAGAAACCAGTGTGCCCTGTTCCTGCTCCCCGCACTAGCCTTGAGGTGCGTGTCTCCAGTCCGGTACCACCAGTTCCGGCACCACGCACCAGGCCTACTGTGCGCCTCAGCAGGTCAGAGTCGGCCGTCTGCTCAACGCCGCCTGCACTGCTCGTCTGCCCAACGCCGCCTGCACTGCTCGTCTGCTCAACGCCGCCTGCACTGCTCGTCTGTCCAGCGCCGTCTGAGCCATCCGTCTGTCCAGCGCCATCTGAGCCATCCGTCTGCCCAGCGCCATCTGAGCCATCCGTCTGCCCAGCGCCATCTGAGCCATCCGTCTGCCCAGCGCCATCTGAGCCATCCGTCTGCCCAGCGCCATCTGAGCCATCCGTCTGCCCAGCGCCATCTGAGCCATCTGCCTGCCCAGCGCCGTCTGAGCCATTCGTCTGTCCCGAGCCATTAGAGCCGCCCGTCTGTCCCGAGCCGTCAGAGCCGTTCGTCAGTCAGGAGCCGCTAGAGCCGTCCGTCAGTCAGGAGCTGCCAGAGCCGCCAGCCAGTCAGGAGCCGCCAGAGCCGCCAGCCAGTCAGGAGCCGCCAGCCAGTCAGGAGCTGCCAGAGCCGCCCTCCAGTCATGAGCTGCCCTGCAGTCATGAGCTGCCCTTCAGTCATGAGCTGCCCTCCAGTCATGAGCTGCCCTTCAGTCATGAGCTGCCCTTCAGTCATGAGCTGCCCTCCAGTCATGAGCTGCCTTCCAGTCATGAGCTGCCCTCCAGTCATGAGCTGCCCTCCAGTCATGAGCTGCCCTCCAGTCATGAGCTGCCCGCCAGTCATGAGCTGCCTTCCAGTCATGAGCTGCCCTCCAGTCATGAGCTGCCCTCCAGTCATGAGCTGCCCTCCAGTCATGAGCTGCCTGCCAGTCATGAGCTGCCTTCCAGTCATGAGCTGCCCTCCAGTCATGAGCTGCCTTCCAGTCATGAGCTGCCCTCCAGTCATGAGCTGCCCTCCAGTCATGAGCTGCCTTCCAGTCATGAGCTGCCTGCCAGTCATGAGCTGCCTTCCAGTCATGAGCTGCCCTCCAGTCATGAGCTGCCCTCCAGTCATGAGCTACCATATAGTCCGGAGCTGCATCTAGTCCGAAGCAACCATTCAGTCCAGAGCTGCCTCTCTGTCCGGAGCTGCCCTTCAGTCCTGAGCTGCCCCTCTGTCCTGAGCTGCCCCTCTGTCCTGAGCTACCCCTCTGTCCTGAGCTACCTCTCTGTCCTGAGCTACCTCTCTGTCCTGAGCTACCTCTCTGTGCTGAGCTACCTCTCTGTTCTGAGTTGTCTCCTCTATTTAGGAGGGGCCTTGGTGAAGGTTCCTGGACCAGGGTCGGGGGCGAGGGTCGCCACTCAAGGGACGCTAAGGAGGGGGACAAAGACAATGGTGGAGTGGTGTCCTCGTCCTGCGCCGGAGCCGCCACCGCGGACAGATGCCCACCCAGACCCTCCCCTTGAGTTTTAGGGGTGCGCCCGGAGTTCGCACCTTGAGGGGGGGGTTCTGTCACGTTCCTGACCTGTTTTCTGTTGTTTTTGTATGTGTTTAGTTGGTCAGGGCGTGAGTTGGGGTGGGCATTCTATGTTATGTGTTTCTATGTTGGGTTAAATGTGTTGCCTGATATGGTTCTCAATTAGAGGCAGGTGTTTGACGTTTCCTCTGATTGAGAACCATATTAAGGTAGGCTGTTCTCACTGTTTGTTTGTGGGTGATTGTTTCCTGTCTCTGTGTTTGTATTCTGCACCAGATAGGACTGTTTCGGTTTGCTACATTTTGTTATTTTGTTCGTTGTAAGTGTTCACTGTTTTTGTTTAATTAAACATGTTGAGCACTGGCTACGCTGCGTGTTGGTCCGATCCCTGTTTCACCCTCTCTTATAGTGAAGAGAGGGAAGGCTGCCGTTACAACTATCATTTTGAAAACAGCGTTTATTCTTTCAGTGAAATACGGAACCGTTCCGTATTTTATCTAACGGGTGGCATCCCTAAGTCTAAATATTGCTGTTACATTGTACAACCTTCAATGTTATGTCGTAATTATGTACAATTCTGGCAAATTAATTACGGTCTTTGTTAGGAAGAAATGGTCTTCACACAGTTCGCAACGAGCCAGGCGGCCCAAACTGCTGCATATACCCTGACTCTGCTTGCACAGAACGCAGGAGAAGTGACACAGTTTCCCTAGTTAAAATAAATTCATGTTAGCAGGCAATATTATCTAAATATACAGGTTTAAAAATGTATACTTGTGTATTGATTTTAAAGAAAGGCGTTGATGTTTATGGTTAGGTACATTGGTGCAACAGTGCTTTTTTCGCGAATGCGCTTTTGTTAAATCATCACCCGTTTGGCGAAGTAGGCTGTGATTCAATGATAAATTAACAGGCACCGCGTTGATTATATGCAACGCAGGACACGCTAGATAAACTAGTAATATCATCAACCATGTGTAGTTAACTAGTGATTATGTTAAGATTGATTGTTTTTTATAAGATACGTTTAATGCTAGCTAGCAACTTACTTTGGCTCCTTGCTGCACTCGCATAACAGGTAGTCAGCCTGCCACGCAGTCTCCTCGTGGAGTGCAATGTAATCGGCCATGATCGGTGTCCAAAAATGCCGATTACCGATTGAAATCGGCCATTCCGATTAATCGGTCGACCTCTACTAGACCCTGTGTCTGATGTCTGATGTCTGTGTCTGATGATGAAGAGTAGGGTGTTAACTTTGTCTAGGTGGTGGTGTGTCTGTCTGAGGAGCTGCTGTCCCAGGCGGTGATGATGGTGGAGAGTTGTCGTCCCACTCTGACTATCAACCTGTCTGGAGCACGACAACACTGGCTGGAGGGCATGCTCAGACATGAGATAGGTACAGTACGCTGACTGACAACACTGGCTGGAGGGCATGAGATAGGTACAGTACGCTGACTGACAACACTGGCTGGAGGGCTGGAGGGCATGAGATAGGTACAGTACGCTGACTGACAACACTGGCTAGAGGGCTGGAGGGCATGAGATAGGTACAGTACGCTGACTGACAACACTGGCTGGAGGGCATGAGATAGGTACAGTACGCTGACTGACAACACTGGCTGGAGGGCATGAGATAGGTACAGTACGCTGACTGGCAACACTGGCTGGAGGGCATGAGATAGGTACAGTACGCTGACTGACAACACTGGCTGGAGGGCATGAGATAGGTACAGTACGCTGACTGACAACACTGGCTGGAGGGCATGAGATAGGTACAGTACGCTGACTGACAACACTGGCTGGAGGGCATGACTGCACCATACAGCATGTTTTCACTGTGTGGGGATCTGTGATGGGGGATGGGGGATCTGTGATGGGGGATGGGGGATGTGGGATGGGGGTTGTGGGATGTTTTTTTTTTATTTTTTTATTTAACCTTTATTTAACCAGGTAGGCAAATTGAGAACACGTTCTCATTTACAATTGCGACCTGGCCAAGATAAAGCAAAGCAGTTCGACACATACAACAACACATAGTTACACATGGAGTAAAACAAACATATAGTCAATAATACAGTGAAAAAAAATAAGTCTATATACAATGTGAGCAAGTGAGGTGAGATAAGGGAGGTGAAGGCAAACAAATATATGTATAAATAAATAAAAATATAAAAGGCCATGGAGGCGAAGTGAGTACAACACAGCAAGTAAAATAAAAACTAAAAAACACTGGAATGGTTGGTTTGCAGTGGAAGAAAGTGCAAAGTAGAGACAGAAATAATGGGGTGCAAAGGAGCAAAATAAATTAATAAATAAATACAGTAGGTAAAGAGGTAGTTGTTTGGGCTAAATTGTAGATGGGTTATGTACAGGTGCAGTAATCTATGAGCTGCTCTGACAGCTGGTGCTTAAAGCTAGTGAGGGAGATAGGTGTTTCCAGTTTCAGAGATTTTTGTAGTTCGTTCCAGTCATTGGCAGCAGAGAACTGGAAGGAGAGGCGTCCAAAGGAAGAATTGGTTTTGGGGGTGACTAGAGAGATATACCTGCTGGAGCGCGTGCTACAGGTAGGTGCTGCTATGGTGACCAGCGAGCTGAGATAAGGGGGGACTTTACCTAGCAGGGTCTTGTAGATGACCTGGAACCAGTGGGTTTGGCGACGAGTATGAAGCGAGGGCCAGCCAACGAGAGTGTACAGGTCGCAGTGGTGGGTAGTATATGGGGGTGTGTGATGTGGGATGGGGGATGTGTGATGTGTTTTTCATCCACACAGCATCATACATGAGTTGTGAGTTATAATTTGCGTGTTCTACCAGGTACACAGTGCCTCAACACATCCCCATGTTATTCCATCTCTGTCCCTCCCAGGAACCCACTACCTTCGAGGTGTAAACAACAGCCTCCAGCCCTGGTCTACTTCCGCAGGCAGGAAGCAGTATGGCCTCAAACCGGCCAATCCCACGGAGGAAGGCCTGGCCAGCCTGCACAGTGTGTTGCTACGGAAACAGCCCTACCTGTGGCGTGCCGCTCTGCTCTACTATACGGTGTATCACGCCACCAGGATGGGCTTCAGCCAGCTCTTCAGCCACATCGCTCAGTTCGTCCAGGATCCGGTGGTGCGCTGGGAGTACTGCCTCAGAGCCAAGAGGGGACAGACGGACACCTCGCAGCCTGGTGAGTGTGTGTGTGTGTGTGTGTGTGTGTGTGTGTGTGTGTGTGTGTGTGTGTGTGTGTGTGTGTGTGTGTGTGTGTGTGTGTGTGTGTGTGTGAATACACTAACCATTGTACATGTACCAGTGATAGATCTATGCACCCCAAAAATATGACATTTAATATTTTTTTTTAAGGATTGGTGGTCTCTATGTTGACTTGATTGTTTGTGTGGTTGTGAATCAGGCTGTTTCAGTAAAGACCAAGTGTACCTGGACGGAATCCTCAGGATTCTACGACATCGGAGGAACATCGACTTCAAGATGCTGACCTCGCTAGGCAAGGTCAGTCGTCAACCTCCCGTACAGGATCGCTTCATGTTTATTTCCCCCCACGGTGATGACATATAGTTTGGTTCTTTCATGGTGGACACATTTTCAGTACAAAAGCTGAATTGTAGTTTATACATACCTCATAAGTAGAGCACAGACAGGGCTGTTGTAATATCAGATCAGATTGGAAAGAGTTGGAAAGAGTCTGTAAATTTGCCACCGATGTGATGATGACGTTAACCCATCCTTCTTCTGGCCCTCCAGGTGTCGTTTGAGGACGTGGAAAGGCTACGGCACATCGCTGTCCTCCGCCGGACCAGAATCCCTCACTTCATGCAGGACCAGGAGAAATACCTTCAGCATCTGGACCACATCGTCACAGTCAACGAACTGAGCGACGCTCAGCTTAGAGAACTCCTTCCCTGACCGACCGACCGACCGACCGACCGACCGACCTTCAGCTGAGCGCGCTAGATCACCTGCTGGGCGTCAACAAAGGTGGCGATTCAACATGTAGAATGGTCGGGAAATGAATAGAAAATGGCGGATGATGTTCGGTGGTCAGAGGCGTTAAGAATGGTCACCTGCTGCTAATTACCTCTGGTCAGCGTGGTCTGTTTTTCCCTTGACTGACTCTCTGGTCTAGACTGGCCATCCCATCCTTGACTGACTGACTCCCTCTCGTCTAGACTGGCCATCCCATCCTTGACTGACTGACTCTCTGGTCTAGACTGGCCATCCCATCCTTGACTGACTCCCTCTGGTCTCGACTGGCCATCCCATCCTTGACTGACTGACTCTCTGGTCTAGACTGGCCATCCCATCCTTGACTGACTCCCTCTGGTCTAGACTGGCCATCCCATCCTTGACTGACTCCCTCTGGTCTAGACTGGCCATCCCATCCTTGACTGACTGACTCCCTCTGGTCTAGACTGGCCATCCCATCTTTGACTGACTGACTCCCTCTGGTCTAGACTGGGCTTCCCATCCTTGACTGACTGCCTCTCGTCTAGACTAACCCTAATCCTCCCAAGTGTCATTCATCACTCTGCTGTTGGAAAGCCCTGGAAATGAAGGCTAGTGTCCGACAGACAGAGTGTGTGGAACGAACAGATCAACATTCAGATCATATCTACTACGCTTGGATCATATTCACTCTGTCTGAGTCCTAAACGGCACCCTATTCTCTATATAGAGCCCTATGGACCCAGGTCAAAAGTAGTGCACTACCCTATGGAACCAGGTCAACAGTAGTGCACTACCCTATGGACCCTGGTCAAAAGTAGTGCACTACCCTATGGAACCAGGTCAACAGTAGTGCACTACCCTATGGACCCAGGTCAAAAGTAGTGCACTACCCTATGGACCCTGGTCAAAAGTAGTGCACTACCCTATGGACCCAGGTCAAAAGTAGTGCACTACCCTATGGACCCTGGTCAAAAGTAGTGCACTACCCTATGGACCCAGGTCAAAAGTAGTGCACTACCCTATGGACCCTGGTCAAAAGTAGTGCACTACCCTATGGACCCAGGTCAAAAGTAGTGCACTACCCTATGGACCCTGGTCAAAAGTAGTGCACTACCCTATGGACCCTGGTCAAAAGTAGTGCACTACCCTATGGACCCAGGTCAAAGGTAGTGCACTACCGTATGGACCCAGGTCAAAAGTAGTGCACTACCGTATGGACCCTGGTCAAAAGTAGTGCACTACCCTATGGACCCAGGTCAAAAGTAGTGCACTACCCTATGGACCCTGGTCAAAAGTAGTGCACTACCCTATGGACCCTGGTCAAAAGTAGTGCACTACTCTATGGACCCTGGTCAAAAGTAGTGCACTACCCTATGGACCCAGGTCAAAAGTAGTGCACTACCCTATGGACCCAGGTCAAAAGTAGTGCACTACCCTATGGACCCAGGTCAAAAGTAGTGCACTACCCTATGGACCCAGGTCAAAAGTAGTGCACTATAAAGGGAACAGGCTGCCATGTGGGATACATACTATATCATGGTCAAACAGTCCAACAGGTCAGTGGGTTGTTGTGATGACAGCAGTCCTGCAGGGAAACAGAACGCTTCTTCTGATACTTGGATGATGTCTCCCTTGTGTTCATATTCAACCCCCTGGATGATGTCTACCTTGGGTTCATATTCAACCCCCTGGATGATGTCTACCTTGGGTTCATATTCAACCCCCTGGATGATGTCTCCCTTGGGTTCATATTCAACCCCCTGGAATGTCTACCTTGGGTTCATATTCAAACCCCTGGATGATGTCTACCTTGGGTTCATATTCAAACCCCTGGATGATGTCTACCTTGGGTTCATATTCAACCCCCTGGATGATGTCTACCTTGGGGTTCATATTCAAACCCCTGGATGATGTTTACCTTGGGTTCATATTCAACTCCCTGGATGATGTCTCCCTTGGGTTCATATTCAACCCCCTGGATGATGTCTACCTTGGGTTCATATTCAACCCCCTGGAATGTCTACCTTGGGTTCATATTCAAACCCCTGGATGATGTCTACCTTGGGTTCATATTCAAACCCCTGGATGATGTCTCCCTTGGGTTCATATTCAACCCCCTGGATGATGTCTACCTTGGGTTCATATTCAAACCCCTGGATGATGTCTACCTTGGGTTCATATTCAAACCCCTGGATGATGTCTACCTTGGGGTTCATAGTCAACCCCCTGGAATGTCTACCTTGGGTTCATATTCAAACCCCTGGATGATGTCTCCCTTGGGTTCATATTCAACCCCCTGGATGATGTCTACCTTGGGGTTCATATTCAACCCCCTGGATGATGTCTCCCTTGGGTTCATATTCAACCCCCTGGATGATGTCTACCTTGGGTTCATATTCAACCCCCTGGATGATGTCTACCTTGGGTTCATATTCAACCCCCTGGATGATGTTTACATTGGGTTCATATTCAACCCCCTGGATGATGTTTACCTTGGGTTCATATTCAACCCCCTGGATGATGTCTACATTGTGTTCATATTCAACCCCCTGGATGATGTCTCCCTTGGGTTCATATTCAAACCCCTGGATGATGTCTACCTTGGGGTTCATATTCAACCCCCTGGATGATGTCTACCTTGGGTTCATATTCAACCCCCTGGATGATGTCTACCTTGGGTTCATATTCAAACCCCTGGATGATGTCTACCTTGGGGTTCATATTCAAACCCCTGGATGATGTCTACCTTGGGTTCATATTCAACCCCCTGGATGATGTCTACCTTGGGTTCATATTCAACCCCCTGGATGATGTCTCCCTTGGGTTCATATTCAACCCCCTGGATGATGTCTACCTTGGGTTCATATTCAACCCCCTGGATGATGTCTACCTTGGGTTCATATTCAAACCCCTGGATGATGTCTACCTTGGGGTTCATATTCAAACCCCTGGATGATGTCTACCTTGGGTTCATATTCAACCCCCTGGATGATGTCTACCTTGGGTTCATATTCAACCCCCTGGATGATGTCTCCCTTGGGTTCATATTCAAACCCCTGGATGATGTCTACCTTGTGTTCATATTCAACCCCCTGGATGATGTCTCCCTTGGGTTCATATTCAAACCCCTGGATGATGTCTCCCTTGTGTTCATATTCAACCCCCTGGATGATGTCTACCTTGGGTTCATATTCAACCCCCTGGATGATGTCTACCTTGGGTTCATATTCAACCCCCTGGATGATGTCTCCCTTGAGTTCATATTCAACCCCCTGGATGATGTTTACCTTGGGTTCATATTCAACCCCCTGGATGATGTCTACCTTGGGTTCATATTCAACCCCCTGGATGATGTCTACCTTGGGGTTCATATTCAACCCCCTGGATGATTCAACCCCCTGGATGATGTTTACCTTGGGTTCATATTCAACCCCCTGGATGATGTCTACCTTGGGTTCATATTCAACCCCCTGGATGATGTCTACCTTGGGTTCATATTCAACCCCCTGGATGATTCAACCCCCTGGATGATGTTTACATTGGGTTCATATTCAACCCCCTGGATGATGTCTACCTTGGGTTCATATTCAACCCCCTGGATGATGTCTACCTTGGGTTCATATTCAACCCCCTGGATGATGTCTACCTTGGGGTTCATATTCAACCCCCTGGATGATTCAACCCCCTGGATGATGTTTACCTTGGGTTCATATTCAAACCCCTGGATGATGTCTCCCTTGGGTTCATATTCAACCCCCTGGATGATATCTACCTTGGGGTTCATATTCAACTCCCTGGATGATGTCTCCCTTGGGTTCATATTCAACCCCCTGGATGATGTCTACCTTGGGGTTCATATTCAACCCCCTGGATGATGTCTACCTTGGGTTCATATTCAACCCCCTGGATGATGTCTACCTTGGGTTCATATTCAACCCCCTGGATGATGTCTACCTTGGGTTCATATTCAAACCCCTGGATGATGTCTCCCTTGGGTTCATATTCAAACCCCTGGATGATGTCTACCTTGGGTTAATATTCAACCCCCTGGATGATGTCTACCTTGGGTTCATATTCAAACCCCTGGATGATGTCTACCTTGGGTTCATATTCAACCCCCTGGATGATGTCTACCTTGGGTTCATATTCAACCCCCTGGATGATGTCTCCCTTGGGTTCATATTCAACCCCCTGGATGATGTCTACCTTGGGTTCATATTCAACCCCCTGGATGATGTCTCCCTTGGGGTTCATATTCAACCCCCTGGATGATGTCTACCTTGGGTTCATATTCAACCCCCTGGATGATGTCTACCTTGGGTTCATATTCAACCCCCTGGATGATGTCTACCTTGGGTTCATATTCAAACCCCTGGATGATGTCTCCCTTGGGTTCATATTCAAACCCCTGGATGATGTCTCCCTTGGGTTCATATTCAAACCCCTGGATGATGTCTACCTTGGGTTCATATTCAAACCCCTGGATGATGTCTACCTTGGGTTCATATTCAACCCCCTGGATGATGTCTACCTTGGGTTCATATTCAACCCCCTGGATGATGTCTACCTTGGGTTCATATTCAACCCTCTGGATCATATGTCCGTCTGTATGGACCATATACTGTACGTCACAGAACTACATTTCCAGTGAACGTCACATATATCACATATATCCAATCTTTGAGGCATTTTCACCTGCCCATTAGGTTACTGCTGCTGCAGTTCCCATCCCTTTGCCTTTACTCATATTCAAGTTACCTCAATATTGGAACCCAGGGGCCTGCAATTTTTTTTAACATATTGTTGGACATAATATACTGTAAACCCACCAGCAAATCAGCTGCAAGTGATTTTAATTTTGGAAATCTGTTCCAAAGTATTCCCACACATAACAGAGATATATATGTGATCGTATACAAATGTAAGGTTTGAAATTATTTTATGTTTTAGTCAAATATATCTGTTGTGGCTTCTTGTGGTCAAATTTGCAGTCTATAAATCATTTCTAATTATGTTTCCAAACCCCTGAACATCTGCTGAAGAATATAAACATGGTCCTGTGGCTGTATCTAGTGGATGTTCCCTGCCTTAACCACTAGCTAACCTGGCTACAAGGTTGAGCTCAGTTCCATTTCAATTCAGGAAGTACACTGAAATTCCAATTCTCTTCAATAAGTAACATTTGGAATTTTGGTTTACTTCCTCTATTGACTGGAATTGAAATGGAATTGAGCCCAACCCTGTCTGGCTGTATCATATAAATACCCACTGGCCAAAAACTGCTTGAATCAACATTGTTACATCATTTCAACCATTTTTTTTTTTATCTGTGATGAAATTGAATCAATGTGGGAAAACTGATTGGATTAGAAAGTTATCAACGTATGGGAATTTGGTCTATTTTACACCCATCTTTTAACCTAAATCCAATGTCATCGTGACATTTTTTAGTTAATTTCACATTGGATTCATGTTAGTTGACAACTCAACCAAATGTAAATCAAAACTTGACGTTGAACTGACGTCTGTGCCCAGTGGGAACATTCTTCTCACGTACATAGCCTACATTATACCACTGCAGCCTACATTATACCACCGCAGCCCATGTCTGGAAGACTGTGCTTCTGCTTCTTATACCTCTGGAAACAACCACAGGGTCATGTCATGGATTTGTAAGTTATTTCATTTGTCTGTTTTTATTTTCAGGACAAAAACAATGAATGTCTATGGTATTAGTTTTGTATCTCCTTTTTGTGGAGCTGATTGTTTTAATCCTTTAGCTTTGCTAAAAAGATCACCAAGGAGCACTCAGTTCTATTCCAGAACCCAGGTAAAGAACACCAAGGAGCACTCAGTTCTATTCCAGAACCCAGGTAAAGAACACCAAGGAGCACTGTTCTATTCCAGAACCCGGGTAAAGAACACCAAGGAGCACTCAGTTCTATTCCAGAACCCAGGTAAAGAACACCAAGGAATTATTTTCCAGAAACCAGGTAAAGAAGACTAAAACTATTGACTGCCAATAGACTCATTCTGACTGGTCTGGATGTTCACTGTTAAAATAAATCTTCCCTGGGATTAGTTTTTACCACTATTTTACAACACATGTATCTTATTGTGTGGTTAAATCAGACCCAGTTATGATTGTTATTTTGTTGTGTTGAGAGAGAGCTCCCTTGGTGGGCTTCAAACTCCCTTGGTGGGCTTCAACCTCCCTTGGTATCAGCGCTACTGTATTAATGTGATGTGACTGAGCTGAAGGCCTGAGCTTCCCTTGCCTCCGCCTCACGTGGGATCCTTTGCCTTCTATTCCAGGTTCCCCTGCTCAGACGTTACTTGACTCAACCAATGGTTGCGTGCCACTTCATTGACTGTGCCGTCGGGCACCAGACTGCTATAACATGATGTGGTTGGCTGATCGGTTAAACACCTACCCAGGCGTTATAAGATCAGCAACATCTGGCCAGAGGAACACACCCTTAAATAAAACGACAGGCCACTGAGATACGCTACCATGGCAACCTTAATTCATACTGTCAGGCAGCCAAAACTGACCAATCACAGCAGCTTCCTCCTTTCCTATGTTTGACAAGGCATATGCGTGATTGGCTGTAGAGGAGAAAGGTGGAGTTGTGGGCGTGCCTTAGATGGGTTTCGATTAGAACTCACCTGGGCTGCGTTCAGTAGGGCACTACGTTGTAGAATTGTCAGCTCTATTCATAGCATTTCTATCTGCAGTGTTCAGTGTATTACAACCTGCTGAACGCAGCCCTGCTGAAGTTAGACTTCTGTAGACTGCATTTTAATCATCACTCTTTTGTCATTTGTATTGCATGAATGTTGCACATTTTATGTTCTGGAAATAATCTGGGATTCACAGATTATTTATTAAAACACATTAAAACTGACGTCGTCTATAACTTTCTATAATTTACATTAGATACTGATCTGAGAAGTGTTCATATTTTGACTCAGGTAGAGTGGATTCAGAAAGTTTTCAGACCCCTTGATTTCCCCCCACATTTTATTACATTAGCCTTATTCTAAAACTGATTAAATAAATAAATAAAATCCTCAATATACAGACAATAACAAAAACAGTGACATTTTCATTAATTTATTTAAAATAAAAACAGAATTACCTTATTTACCCAAGTATTCAGACTCTTTGCAATGAGACTCAAAATTGAGCTCATGATCATCCTTGAGATGTTTCTACAACTTGGAGTCCACCTGTGGTAAATTCAATTGATTGGACATGAAAGGCACACACCTGTCTATATAAAAAGGTCCCACAGTTGACAGTGCATGTCAGAGCAAAAACCAAGCCATGAGGTCAAAGGAATTGTCCATAAAGCTCAGAGACAGGATTGTATCGAGGCACAGATCTGGGGAAAGGTACCAAAAAAATGTATGCAGCATTGAAGTTCCCCAAGAACACAGTGGCCTCCATCATTCTTAAATGGAAGAAGTTTGGAACCACCAAGACTCTTCCTAGAGATGGCCGCCCTGCCAAACTGAGCAATCGGGGGAGAAGGGCCTTGGTCAGGGAGGTGACCAAGAACCCAATGGTCACTGACAGACCATCTGTGGAGATGGTTGTCCTTCTGGAAGGTTCTCCCATCTCTGCAGCACTCCACCAATCAGTCCTTTATGATAGAGTGGCCAGACTTCAGTAAAAGGCACACGACAGTGCACTTGGAGTTTGCCAAAAGGTCCCTAAAGACTGTCAGACCATGGGATACAAGGTCTGATGAAACCAAGATTGAACTCTTTTGCCTGAATGCCAGGCGTCACATTGGGGAAAAAACCAGGCACCATCCCTACGGTGAAGCATGGTGGTGACAGCATCATGCTGTGGGGATGTTTTTCAGCGGCAGGGACTGTGAGACTAGTCAGGATCGAGGGAAAGATGAACTGCGCAAAGTACAGAGAGATCCTTGATGAAAACCTGCAGCAGAGCGCTCAGGACCTGACTGGGGTAAAGGTTCACCATCCAACAGGACAACGACCCTAAGCACACAGCCAAGACAACGCAGGAGTGGCTTCGGGACAAGTCTCTGAATGTCCTTGAGTGGCCCTGCCAGAGCCTGGACTTGAACCCGGTCTAACATCTCTGGAGAGACCTGAAAGCAGCTGTGCAGCGATGCCCCATTCAACCTGACAGAGCTTGAGAGGATCTGCAGAGAAGAACGGGAGAAACTTCCCAAATACAGGTGTGCCAAGCTTGTAGCGTCATACCCCAGACTCAAGGCTGTAATCGCTGCCTAAGGTGCTTCAACAAAGTACTGAGTTAAAAAGTCTGAATACTTATGTAAATGTAATATGTCAATTTTTTCTTTGTAATACATTTTTTTTTTTTTTAAATAAGTCTTTGCTTTGTAATTATGGGGTATTGTGTGTAGATTGAGGGGGAAATCAATTTTAGATTAAGGCTTAAACGTAACAAAATGTGGAAAAAGTCAAGGGGTCTGGAATACTTCCCGAATGCTCTGTAAGTATTTAGGTTTCTACTGATCAATCAGAAATCGATATATATAATAAAAATAATAAAAACAGGCACAAAAACATTTAAATAAAAATGGTTTATTCTCTTTAATATAGTATTTGTTCTATCCATAGCAGAAAAGAGCCTCCATGCCACTCAGTGCTATTATAGCTCTGACCCCAGGCCAGTGCAGCTCCATACTGACCAACACACATCTCACAGCACAACACCAGTGCCAAACTGACCTGGAGTCAGTCTCTGTATCACATCTGACATCAGCTTATTTGAAAACAGGGGAGTTGAGGTGGGTGGGGTGGGGAGCGGGCAGGGATTTCAGGGGGGGCAGTTCTAGGAGGCAATATCACACCTCATAGCTTGGATCCGATACGTTGTGTGTGACTGGGGCCAAGCAACGCTAGTACCCACGTTGTGAAAGATTTAGGTTTTATCCAAGAGTGTTGTGTGTGTTGCAAGTTGGCGTCTTGCTCCAGTATGGCTGTAGACTTGGAGGCAGATCGTTTCTACCACGAAAGGGTCACAAGTTGAGGTAACAAAGGTTTTCCTGGACGGCAAAAAGGAACAGAGACACGATCAAAAGAATGGAAGTCTGGGCTTGTTACAATCTGGGTGTTACAGGTGTGAGAATGTGTACATGTCAGGGTTCTCCCCAGGATTAGTTAACAAGGTGGTGCTGCTGAGCATTTCCTGACATTTCCTGTAATCTACTCAGAAATATTAAAGATTTTGTTTACATAATGGCGCTGCCAGTCCACCAGGTGGCGATGCTCTAACATTCTTTGGGGAGAACTCTGTGTGTGTGTTACCTCCTCTCTGTCCATCATGTTGCATTGGATCCACTTATTGCCTTGGTGTGTGTGTTGGAGATGGTCTGTTCATTCAGCACTGGATCTGAGGGACACAGAACATGGTAGTCAGGAGACCATCTCTTTCCAATTCACTCTTCATCACTACAGATCAAAGTTTAAAGGGATGGTGAGAGATTCACTCTTCATCAGTACAGATCAAAGTTTAAAGGGATGGTGAGAGATTCACTCTTATTCAGTACAGAGTAGTTTAAAGGGATGGTGAGAGATTTCTGCAATAAAGTTCTCTGTTACAGTCAGATGAAAAAGGGCTAAAAGGGATACTTCGGGATTTTTGCAATGATGCCCTTTATCTACTGCTAGCATGCTAGCAGATAGCACAATGACTGGAAGTCTATGGGTAACGCTAGTTAGCATTGGCTCGCGAAACTGCCTCCAACTTCCTTCATACTGGACACAGAAACATAGTATCTACAAGTTCAACTGATTATGGGGAAGTACATAAATGACCTCTGACAAAATCCTAAAGTATCCCTTTAACTGGCAAAATCTGGAACCGTCCCTTTAAGCACTGGGTTTGAACGGCTTCTAACTATTTACACAACATCTCGAAGGTAAATTTGCATAAATAATTGCATACTGAACACAGAATGAGTGCACTTCACTGCCTAGCATTGAGTCCATGGACAGGGATGGAGAGAGAGAGAGACAGCAGGAGACACTAGCATTGAGTCCATGGACAGGGATGGAGAGAGAGAGAGACAGCAGGAGAGACACTAGCATTGAGTCCATGGACAGGGATGGAGAGAGAGAGGGACAGCAGGAGAGACACTAGCATTGAGTCCATGGACAGGGATGGAGAGAGAGAGAGAGACAGCAGGGGAGAGACACTAGCATTGAGTCCATGGACAGGGATGGAGAGAGAGAGAGACAGCAGGAGAGACACTAGCATTGAGTCCATGGACAGGGATGGAGAGAGAGAGAGAGACAGCAGGGGAGAGACACTAGCATTGAGTCCATGGACAGGGATGGAGAGAGAGAGAGACAGCAGGAGAGACACTAGCATTGAGTCCATGGACAGGGATGGAGAGAGAGAGAGACAGCAGGAGAGACACTAGCATTGAGTCCATGGACAGGGATGGAGAGAGAGAGGGACAGCAGGAGAGACACTAGCATTGAGTCCATGGACAGGGATAGAGAGAGAGACAGCAGGGGAGAGACACTAGCATTGAGTCCATGGACAGGGATGGAGAGAGAGACACTAGCATTGAGTCCATGGACAGGGATAGAGAGAGACAGCAAAAGATGGAGGAACGTAGAAAGATGGGATGAGAGTGACACTAGAGTTGAGTGGTGCAGCGCTCTGGTGCTCAACGTCCTAAAAATCGCTCAGCACATTAAATAAACATTTTAAAAACCTGCAGCTCCAAATTCCCTCCATTCATTTTCAAATACGTACAATACTGACGACACCTACTCAATCAAGGGTTTTTCTTAATTTTTACATTGTAGAATAATAGTGAAGACATCAAAACTATGAAATAATACATATGGAATCATGTAGTTAAAAAAAAGAAAAGAAAGTGTTTAACAAATCAAAATATATTTTATATTGGAGATTCTTCAAAGTAGCCACCCTTCACCTTGACAGCTTTGCACACTCTTGGCATTCTCTCAACCAGCTTCACCTGGAATGCTTTTCCAACAGTCTTTAAGGAGTTCCCACATATGCTGAGCACTTGTTGGCTGCTTTTCCTTCACTCTGCGGTCCAACTCATCCCAAACCATCTCAATTGGGTTGAGGTCAGGTGATTTTGTAGGTCAGGTCATCTGATGCAGCACTCCAATCTCCTTCTTGGTCAAATAGCTCATACACAGCCTGGAGGTGTGTTGGGTCATTGTCCGGTTGAAAAAACCCCACTAAGGCCAAACCAGATGGGATGGCGTTTTGCTGCAGAATGCTGTGGTAGCCATGCTAGTTAAGTGTGCCTTGAATTCTAAATAAATCACAATGTCACCAGCAAAGCACCCCCACATCAACACACCTCCTCCTCCATGCTTCACGGTGGGAACCACACATGCGGACATCCTCCGTTCACCTACTCTACGTCTCAAAAACACAGCGGTTAGAATCAAAAATCTCAAATTTGGACTCATCAGACCAAAGGACAGATTTCCACCAGTCTAATGTCCATTGCTCGTGTTTCTTGGTCTCTTCTTCTTATTGGTGTCCTTTAGTGGTTTCTTAGCAGCAATTCGACCATGAAGGCCTAATTCACGCAGTCTCCTCTGAACAGTTGATGTTGAGATGTGTCTGTTACTTGAACTCTGAAGCATTCATGTGGGCTGCAATTTGAGAGGCTGCTACCTTTAATGAACTTATCCTCTGCAGCAGAGGTAACTCTTGGTCTTCCATTCCTGTGGCGGCCCTCATGAGAGCCAGTTTCATCATAGCACTAGATGGGTTTTGCGACTGCACTTGAAGACATTTTCAAAGTTCTTCATGTTTCCGTATTGACTGACCATGTCTTAAAGTAATGATGGACTGTCATTTCTCTTTGATTATTTGAGCTGTTCTTGCCATAATATTGACTTGGTCTTTTACCAAATAGGGCTTTCTTCTGTACCTCATGAAGCTGGTTGAGAGAATGCCAAGAGTGTCAAAGGCAAAGGGTGGCAACCTTGAAGAACCTCAAATATAAAATATATTTAGATTTGTTTAACACTTTTTTAGTTAATGCATGATGTGTTATTTGATAGTTTTGATGTCTTCACTATTATTCTACAATGTATAAAAAAAGTAAAAAAGAAAAGAAAAACCCTGGAATAAGTAGGTGTCCAAACTTTTGACTGGTACTGTATATCTACTTTGGTGACTACACACCGTTTGGTTTTGATGTAGGTTATCATAATGGGGCGGCAGGTAGCCTAGTGGTTAGAGCATTGGACTTGTAACCGAAAGGTTGCAAGATCGAATCCCCGAGCTGACAAGGTTCAAATCTGTCGTCCTGCCCCTGAACAAGGCAGTTAACCCACTGTTCCCCGGTAGGCCGTCATTGTAAATAAGAATTTGTTCTTAACTGACTTGCCTAGTTAAATAAAGGAAAAATAAAAATTAGAAGCTTCAACATGTCATCGGCTCCTGAACAAGGACCAAGCTGATGATATGTGGCGGCCATGTTAAAAAACGATTAGCTTTTTCTCCAATCTATTGATGACCAGATACTTCAGTCGTTACTGGCTCTGTTGTGCTCACATTTTACAGTTGATACACAACTTTAGCACTGTTACAAACTTACTCGTATTATTTAATAATAACCTTTATATAAATCATCAATTACAGTGTCCTATTACCTGGTGTACTGATATCTACGTCTGTGTTCATTAGTGGTGGTTGGGATAAATGAATACAACAGAACAGGCCTTATCAAAAGAACAGGGATGAAGGAATTTTTAAACGTGTACCACAGTGAAATTGGAGCGAGACAGAAGGCCAATGTTCGAAAAAAATAAGATCCTCTCCATGCTCCAGCCAAATTAGGGAGGCTCCGCTCCTCTCATATCTTCTGCTGTGTGGGTTTATCTTAAAGGTTCTACACAGTCTACTCAAACAGAGCTGACAGAGGTCTGCCTCACAAATGTTGGTAGAACTACGTATAGAGATGGAAACAGACCTCCGTAGGCTCTGTTAGAGTAGACTGTGTAGACCCCTTTACAGAAGTATGGATGCTGCTGGCCTTAGGTAGACAGACAGACAGGTGTGTATCTTACAGAATTATGGATGCTGCATGGCCTCAGGTAGACAGACAGACAGGTGTGTATCTTACAGAATTATGGATGCTGCATGGCCTCAGGTAGACAGACAGAGACAGACAGGTGTGTATCTTACAGAAGTATGGATGCTGCATGGCCTCAGCAGCGGTCAGTCTCTGCTGGTGGTCGTAACGTAGCAGCTTGTCCAGCAGGTCCAGGGACTCAGGGGTCACCAGGTGCTGGTTCTCTGTCTGGACAAACTGCTCCCAGCGCTTCCTCGTCTGCCTGGGGGGAGGAGAGGGGGAGGTACTGCTTAAACTGGTCCAATAAGAAACAGGGAGGTACTGCTTAAACTGGTCCGATAAGAAACACTCATTTTAGTTTAACGTTTCAAAATGTAGCGCTACGGTTGTGCCCGAGGGGTATGTTGACACATCGCTTCACAAGTATCGCCGTCGCCAAGGGAACAAACATCCAATAAAAAGAGAGACTGGGAGGCTAAAATGTGAAGGTGATTGGATCTATACTTTATATTCTATGTCCTTCAGGGTAACACGGAAACAACAGAACACTGGGATGTGGATTTCTACACAATCTATTTCTATCTGAACATTCCACACGGTAGGCGAGCACAGTGGTATGTTCTCCATGTAAACAAACAGTCTTGCCCACCCACTGCACCAAAACAAATCCCAATAGAGACATTGAATACCACCCCAGGAGCCCTGAACAGCAGCCCCTCTCCCCACCTGAGTGACCGTCTGTTTCTGGCATGTCAGTGCTTTGTCAAATTGTTTGGCTTTTCAATGAGCACAAACAGACGTGGGGACCAGGCTAACCCTGTGCTACGCCCCCTAGTGGTACTTACTGTCCCAGCAGGTCTTTGAAACGTGTGTCCAGTTCAATGTGGTACTTGTGTAGGTAGCCAAACAGCTCATCTGTCCCAAGAACCTTAGCGATGCGGACCAGCTGGACACAACATGGGACAGTCAGAGGAACGTTGAGAGACACACATCTACCATACAGCCACACCTTCTACATCCCAGATGAACAGTGTTCATAGTGTGTATTAACGTGGTCATTTAGTTGTAATTATATAACAGGGTTTGTTGACAATAGAAGTGATGTCCTCCTCTCTAGTGGTTGGTTCCACTCCCAATGATGCCATTTCACACTGTGGTATTACATACAAGCATCGTATCATGGACTAGTGTAGTGTGGAGCTGTGTGTGTTATTTACCTGGTCCTAGTTGCCCTGTGTGTGTGTGTGTGTGTGTGTGTGTGTGTGTGTGTGTGTGTGTGTACCTGATCGTAGTTGTCCTGTTTGTGTGTGTGTGTGTGTGTGTGTGTGTGTGTGTGTGTGTGTGTACCTGATCGTAATTGCCCTGTTTGTGTGTGTGTGTGTGTGTGTACCTGATCGTAATTGCCCTGTTTGTGTGTGTGTGTGTGTGTGTGTACCTGATCGTAGTTGCCCTGTGTGTGTGTGTGTGTGTGTGTGTGTGTGTGTGTGTGTGTGTGTGTGTGTGTGTGTGTGTGTGTGTACCTGATCGTAGTTGTCCTGGCCATGGAAGAATGGCTCTTTCAGGAAGATCATGCTGGCCAACATGCAGCCTAGACTCCACATGTCCAGACTGTAGTCATAAAGCTACAGACACAACAAGGACAATACAGAACGCTGGAAAAATACTCTACAACTCATTTGAAAAATCACAATGTGGTTCATTGAACAATATCCATGTATGGGTACATCTGTAAACATACGACTATTGAACATACTAAATGTTAGCAGGCAGATCAATGTGTTGATGTAACAAGAATTAAAGCAATATGTGCATCATGATGTATTGCAGTGTATGTGGATGTTCACATTGTGTCAGTAGTGTGATAATAACTAGTGTCTACCTGATAGTCCACTAGCAGCTCTGGTCCTTTAAAATAACGGGAGGCCACCCTGACGTTGTATTCCTGAGCTGGGTGGTAGAACTCAGCCAGACCCCAGTCTATGAGACGCAGCTGAGACACACAGACAGCAGAGAGAGAGAGAGAGAGAGAGAGAGGGAGGAATTAGAGTTTTTTTTGGCAGTGTGACATCTACAGAAGCATAGCTTCCTGTTTTGCACTATGCTAACCTGCCTTCTAAGCCTTTCAAAATGTCCTGCTGACCCACCAAATAGTGGCTGTATCACAACCGGCCGTGATTGGGAGTCCCATAGGGCGTCGCACAATTGGCCCAGCGCCATCCGGGTTTGGCCGGTGTAGGTCGTCATTGTAAATAAGAATTTGTTCTTAACCGACTTGCCTAGTTAAATAAAAGGTTAAATAAATAAATAAAACATCTTGGCCTTCAGCTTTGTGTTCTGCTGCTGCAGCTCCATTACTGCCACCTGGTGGCTAAACAGAACTATGACAGCCCAGCCCCACCCTGCAACCCCACCCACTCCATCTTCACAGCGTTTTGGTGCCATAACGTGACCCATTTAACACCTTCTGAAGTTTCCTCTCTGGATGAGACCCAATTATCTCTTCTTCCTCCCAACGTGTGACCTTGTTTACGTCCCTTCACTGATTCTAAAGGAAACCACAAGTATAAGAAATATGGTGGGAACTACCTATGCATCCACCAATCCAATGCCATTACATTACATTAGTGAGAAGATTACTGCTTACTGCTGAATTCGTGTAGCAAAACAACGTAAGCTTGCGAGACTTGCGGACGGTTGTAAGAGGTAAAAATCGAGTGTACACTTCAGGTGATATATTTGGGACGCACATTCTGTGACCCTCCTGATAAAAACAACAGTGTTGATGCTCTGCTTTTGACCCAGGAGAAATGAGCTGCAGCTACGGCTGCTATGAGGCCAGCTATTTGGGAAACACTGGCCTAGATTAGTAGGGAACAGGGGCAGGAATGGTGTTTATCATAACATCATGTTAAAAATGGGCTTCTTCTATAGAAATAGGTCCCGCCTCTCGCTAAATAGTCGAAAGCAGATTATTCAGTAGATGTTCCTACCGGTCCTAGACTATGTCGACATCTATATCAGGGGTTTCCAACCCTGTTCCTGGAGAGCTACCCTCCTGTAGGTTAACCCCAACCCTGTTCCTGGAGAGAGCTACCCTCCTGTAGGTTTTAACTCCAACCCTGTTCCTGGAGAGAGCTACCCTCCTGTAGGTTTTAACTCCAACCCTGTTCCTGGAGAGCTACCCTCCTGTAGGTTTTAACTCCAACCCTGTTCCTGGAGAGCTACCCTCCTGTAGGTTTTAACTCCAACCCTGTTCCTGGAGAGCTACTCTCCTGTAGGTTTTAACTCCAACCCTGTTCCTGGAGAGCTACCCTCCTGTAGGTTTTAACTCCAACCCTGTTCCTGGAGAGCTACCCTCCTGTAGGTTAACCCCAACCCTGTTCCTGGAGAGCTACCCTCCTGTAGGTTTTAACTCCAACCCTGTTCCTGGAGAGCTACCCTCCTGTAGGTTTTAACTCCAACCCTGTTCCTGGAGAGCTACCCTCCTGTAGGTTTTAACTCCAACCCTGTTCCTGGAGAGCTACCCTCCTGTAGGTTAACTCCAACCCTGTTCCTGGAGAGCTACCCTCCTGTAGGTTTTAACTCCAACCCTGTTCCTGGAGAGCTACCCTCCTGTAGGTTTTAACTCCAACCCTGTTCCTGGAGAGCTACCCTCCTGTAGTTTTTAACTCCAACCCTGTTCCTGGAGAGCTACCCTCCTGTAGGTTTTAACTCCAACCCTGTTCCTGGAGAGCTACCCTCCTGTAGTTTTTAACTCCAACCCTGTTCCTGGAGAGCTACCCTCCTGTAGGTTTTAACTCCAACCCTGTTCCTGGAGAGCTACCCTCCTGTAGGTTTAAACTCCATCCCTGTTCCTGGAGCGCTACCCTCCTGTAGGTTTTAACTCCAACCCTGTTCCTGGAGAGCTACCCTCCTGTAGGTTTTAACTCCAACCCTGTTCCTGGAGAGCTACCCTCCTGTAGGTTTTAACTCCAACCCTGTTCCTGGAGAGCTACCCTCCTGTAGTTTTTAACTCCAACCCTGTTCCTGGAGAGCTACCCTCCTGTAGGTTTTAACTCCAACCCTGTTCCTGGAGAGCTACCCTCCTGTAGGTTTAAACTCCATCCCTGTTCCTGGAGCGCTACCCTCCTGTAGGTTTTAACTCCAACCCTGTTCCTGGAGAGCTACCCTCCTGTAGGTTTTAACTCCAACCCTGTTCCTGGAGAGCTACCCTCCTGTAGGTTTTAACTCCAACCCTGTTCCTGGAGAGCTACCCTCCTGTAAGGTTTTAACTCCAACCCTGTTTCTGGAGAGATATCCTCCTGTAGGTTTTAACCCAAACCCTGTTCCTGGAGAGAGACCCTCCTGTAGGTTTTAACTCCAACCCTGTTCCTGGAGAGATACCCTCCTGTAGGTTTTAACTCCAACCCTGTTCCTGGAGAGCTACCCTCCTGTAAGGTTTTAACTCCAACCCTGTTCCTGGAGAGCTACCCTCCTGTAGGTTAACTCCAACCCATATAAGACATATACACTAAACGCAACATGTAAGTGTTGGTTCACAACCACAGACCACGTGTATTGTGCCGTGTGGTCTGCTGATGTCAACGTTGTGAACAGAATGCCCCATAGTGGCGGTGGGGTTATGGTATGGGCAGGCATAACCTATGGTATGGGCAGGCATAAGCTACGAACACAATTGCATCTTATCAATGGCAATTTGAATGCACAGAGATACCGTGACGAGATCCTGAGGTCCGTTGTCGTGCCATTCATTCACCGCCATCACCTCATGTTTCAGCATGATCATGCACAGCCCCATGTTGCAAGGATCTGTCCACAATTCCTGGAAGCTGAAAATGTCCCACTTCTTCCATGGCCTGCATACTCAGAAATGTCACCCACTGAGCATGTTTGGGATGCTCTAGATCGACAGCGTGTTCCAGTTCTCGCCAATATCCAGCAACATCGCAAAGCCATTGAAGAGGAGTGGTACAACATTCTACTGGCCACAATCAACAGCCTGATCAACTCTATGCGAAGGAGATGTGTCACGCTGCATGAGTCAAATTGTGGTCACACCAGATACTGACTGGATTTCTGATCCACACCCCTACGTTTCCTTTAAGGTATCTGTGACCAACAGATACACATCTGTATTCCCAGTCATGTAAAATCCATAGATTAATGCGTAATGAATTAATTTCAATGGACTGATTCCCTTATATGAACTAACTCAGTAAAATCTTTGAAATTGTTGCATGTTGCGTCGATATTTTTTTTCAGTATAGATTCAAAAGGTTGTCAAGATGGGGAAAGGTCTGTCCGTAATAAAGAGACGCTCTGCTTTTTTGACACCACACAAAGCCTGCAGGCTCTAGTTTGATCTCATCTTGATTATTGTCCAGTCGTGTGGTCAAGTGCAGCAAAGAAAGACCTAGTTAAGCTGCAGCTGGTCCAGAACAGAGCGGCACGTCTTGCTCTTCATTGTAATCAGAGGGCTGATATTAATACTATGCATGTCAGTCTCTCTTGGATAAGAGTTTGATAAAGACTGACTATGTCTAACATCTTGTTTTTATAAGAAATATTCATGTGTTGGAAATTCCAAATTGTTTACATAGTCAATTTACACACAGCACTGACACACACATCTACCCCACCAGACATGCCACCAGGGGTCTTTTCACAGTCCCCAGGTCCAGAACTAATTCAAGGAAAACGGTATTATACAGAGCCATGAAACTACCTTCCATCTTATACAGTGCAAGTTAACAGCAAACCTGGTAAAAAACAGATAAAGCAACACTTCCCGACACAATGCCTCTTCCCTCATGGCACCTACACTGACGTACGTGTGACTGACACACACACACACACACACACACACACACACGTGTTTATGTTTTGAGATGTATGTAAATTGTAAAGTCTTTTGTCTTTAAAAGGTATTTTGTGTCATGTAAGACCCCGTTTTTTTTTTTTCTCTCTCTCTCTCTCTCTAACCATAAAACCGATTAACCATAAAACAGGCAAAGAAAGCTTCAATACAGGACCAAGATCGAATCCTACTACACCGGTTCTGACTCTCGTTGGATTGTGGCAGGGCTCGTAAACTGTCAATGATTACAAAGGGAAACCCGGCCACGAGCTGCCCAGTGACACAAGCGTACCAGACTAGCTAAATACCTTCTATGCTAGCGCCGAGGCAAGCAACACTGAACCATGCATTAAAGAACACGCTGTTCCGGATGTCGTAGCCGATGTGAACAAGACCTTAAAAACAGGTCAACATTCACAAGGCCGAAGGTCCTAACGGATTAGCAGGACACCAACTCAGAGCATGCACTGACCAGCTGGCAAGTCTTCACTGACATTTTCAACCTCTCATCCGACCCAGTCAGTAATACCTACATGTTTCAAGCAGACCACTATAGAACCCTGTGCCCAAGAACACTAAGGTCACCTGTCTAAATGACTACCGCCCCGTAGCACTCATCTGTAGTCACGAAATGCTTTGATAGGCTGGTCATGGCTCACAACACCATCATCACAGACACCGTGGACCCACTCTATTTCGCATACCGCCCCAACAGATGACGCAATCTTTATTGCCCTCCACACTGCCCTCTCCTGGACAAAAAGAACACCTACATGAGAATGCTATTCATTGACTACAGCTCAGCGTTCAACACCATAGTTCCATCCGATCTCCATAACTAAGCTAAGGACCCTGGGACTAAACACCTCCCTCTGCAATTGGGTCCTGTACTTCCTGGCGGGCCGCCCCCAGGTGGTGAGGGTAGGCAACATGTGCCACCCTGACCCTCAACATGGGGGCCCCTCAGGGGTGCGTGCATTGTCCCATCCTGTACTCCCTGTTCACCCATGATTGCGTGGCTGTGCGCGACTCCAACACCATCATTAAGTTTACAGACGACACGACTGTGGTAGGACTGATCACTGACGACGATGAGACAGCCTGCACGTTCCATAAAACATCCTCCCTGTGTGGCTCAGTTGGTAGAGCACAGAGCAACACCAGAGTAATGGGTTCAATTCCCACAGTGGACCAGTTCCAAAAAAACAATGTATGCACTCACTACTGTAAGTGGCTCTGGATAAGGGCGTCTGTTAACTAACGTAAATTAGCAGGAAAACATAGTTGTCAATAGCGCGACGCACAAGCGAGCGGTTTCACGTGACAGATTAAAATATCCTGTTAGAAATGTAGGAAGAGGGGAGATCTAATATGCAACAACTAGCACGGGTCGCTAATATGACCAGGATTATCAACAACTAGCACGGGTCGCTAATATGACCAGGATTGTCAACAACTAGCACGGGTCGCTAATATGACCAGCATTATCAACAACTAGCACGGGTCGCTAATATGACCAGGATTATCAACAACTAGCACGGGTCGCTAATATGACTAGGATTATCAACAACTATCACGGGTCGCTAATATGACTAGGATTATCAACAACTACCACGGGTCGCTAATATGACCAGGATTATCAACAACTATCACGGGTCGCTAATATGACCAGGATTGTCAACAACTACCACGGGTCGCTAATATGACCAGGATTATCAACAACTATCACGGGTCGCTAATATGACCAGGATTGTCAACAACTACCACGGGTCGCTAATATGACCAGGATTATCAACAACTAGCACGGGTCGCTAATATGACCAGGATTACCAACAACTACCACGGGTCGCTAATATGACTAGGATTATCAACAACTATCACGGGTCGCTAATATGACTAGGATTATCAACAACTACCACGGGTCGCTAATATGACCAGGATTATCAACAACTATCACGGGTCGCTAATATGACCAGGATTGTCAACAACTACCACGGGTCGCTAATATGACCAGGATTATCAACAACTAGCACGGGTCGCTAATATGACCAGGATTACCAACAACTACCACGGGTCGCTAATATGACCAGGATTGTCAACAACTACCACGGGTCGCTAATATGACCAGGATTATCAACAACTACCACGGGTCGCTGATATCACCAGGATTATCAACAACTAGCACGGGTCGCTAATATCACCAGGATTATCAACAACTAGCACGGGTCGCTAATATGACCAGGATTATCAACAACTACCACGGGTCGCTGATATCACCAGGATTATCAACAACTAGCACGGGTCGCTAATATCACCAGGATTATCAACAACTAGCACGGGTCGCTGATATCACCAGGATTATCAACAACTAGCACGGGTCGCTAATATCACCAGGATTATCAACAACTAGCACGGGTCGCTAATATCACCAGGATTATCAACAACTAGCACGGGTCGCTAATATGACCAGGTTTATCAACAACTACCACGGGTCGCTAATTTGACTAGGATTGTGCCTTTGGCTACTGGACAACGAAAGAAACAATGGCGTGAAATGGTGTGGTTGACTAGGCTACTTTGAAGCAAGGTAAGACAGGCCTCATATGTAGTAAAAAACATTAAAGTCTCAAACAATGAAGTGAATGTTTTCTAAACGCTCACTGCATAGTGGTGTGAGGTGACGATGAAGACTGCCTCCAGCTCACTGCATAGTGGTGTGAGGTGACGATGAAGACTGCCTCCAGCTCACTGCATAGTGGTGTGAGGTGACGATGAAGACTGCCTCCAGCTCACTGCATAGTGGTGTGAGGTGACGATGAAGACTGCCTCCAGCTCACTGCATAGTGGTGTGAGGTGACGATGAAGACTGCCTCCAGCTCACTGCATAGTGGTGTGAGGTGACGATGAAGACTGCCTCCAGCTCACTGCATAGTGGTGTGAGGTGACGATGAAGACTGCCTCCAGCTCACTGCATAGTGGTGTGAGGTGACGATGAAGACTGCCTCCAGCTCACTGCATAGTGGTGTGAGGTGACGATGAAGACTGCCTCCAGCTCACTGCATAGTGGTGTGAGGTGACGATGAAGACTGCCTCCAGCTCACTGCATAGTGGTGTGAGGTGACGATGAAGACTGCCTCCAGCTCACTGCATAGTGGTGTGAGGTGACGGTGAAGACTGCCTCCAGCTCACTGCATAGTGGTGTGAGGTGACGATGAAGACTGCCTCCAGCTCACTGCATAGTGGTGTGAGGTGACGATGAAGACTGCCTCCAGCTCACTGCATAGTGGTGTGAGGTGACGATGAAGACTGCCTCCAGCTCACTGCATAGTGGTGTGAGGTGACGATGAAGACTGCCTCCAGCTCACTGCATAGTGGTGTGAGGTGACGATGAAGACTGCCTCCAGCTCACTGCATAGTGGTGTGAGGTGACGATGAAGAAGCCTGCCTCCCGTTGCCGTTGGAGATGCTGCCTGACAGACTGTCCCCTCAAAGGCTCTGTATGTGTACGGTGTGATAAGATGCATAACGAATATACTGTACTACACTCACCTATTGAATTCCACTAAATTAACCTATAGACCGATAGGCATGACTAGTTAAATGTGTTTCCATCGACTGGTATTTCCGTCAATTAATAGGCAAAAAAAAAAGTATTATTTCGAAATGGGATCTTCTTCTACCAGACAATTGGCCGTTGCCAATCATATCAGTTTTCAACAACAAAAATGTAAATTGGCCAAAAGTGGGCTAACGGAAACCCTGTGCACAACAGTTAAACGGCTAACCGGACTATTTGCATCGACTCCCTTGTTTGCACTTACATTCTTCCACTGGCTCTATGCACACTCACTGGCCTGTAGCCACACACTGCTACTGTATTATCTATCCTGCCTTTTACCCCTAGTTACCCCCTACTTACCACCTAGTTACATACATGTACATTGCCTTCAGAAAGTATTCTGATCACATGACACATGGCTTCCATGACTTGTTGTTGTGTTACAGCCTGAATTCAACATGGATTACATTATATCACTCATCTACATACCATAGCCAATAACAACAAAGTGAAAGGGGGGGGGGGGGGGGGATTACACTTTTGCAAAATGTATTGAAAATGAAACAGAAATATCTAATAAACAGAAATATCTAATATCTAATACAAGGTACTCCTTGTATGAAGCCTTGTTATTTTACTCATCTTTTTAAAAAATCGTTGTAACTCTGCATTGTTGGGAAAGGGCTCGTAAAGTAAGCATTTCACGGTAAAGTCTACACCTGTTGTACTCATAACATAAAATGTTATTTGATTTTTTTGCGGGTCGACTAGTTTTAGTGCTCATCACTACATTCTCTACCGTAAAGTTGGTTGGTCGTCTCTTGATATCATGTAGGTTGATACGTTGCTGTGTTTTCATTCATAAAGCCCTTTTACAAACAACTCCCACTGTTCCTACCATCATTACTAACCTCTAGACATGACTGGATAAGTCTGGGAAATTCCTTCTGTCTGTACTGAGTCAGGTAAACCAGCTTTTAGGTTTTTTTCACTGTATTTGTGGAACAATATTCAAAACGTGATGTTTTGGTGTCTCTGGGTCAATTCAGGAAGCTGCTTGAGGACATTATTACCGATTAATGTGTTTGTTTTTTATGACCATGTTTTTCATCTGTAAAAGAAACCTTGGTCTCAGTAAGACTCCCTGAAAAAAATAAAGGATAAATATATATATATATATATATTTTTTTTTTTACCTTGTAGAGAACCAGGACATAAAGAGAATATTGTTTTGGGGGCGGGCCAAATTCCATCATGTATGAATAGAGGATGTCAGCAAAACCAGAAATCCTGATTAAATCAGGAAATGAAGAAACCCCCAACCCTGACAGAGGGAGAGTTTGATGTTTCTCCCAGGACTCTCCAGATTGTATCTCAATGAGAATAACTTGTTTAAATAAAGATGATCGTATCGCTACCTTTCTCATCTGGTGGTCGATCATGACGTTGTGTGGTTTGACATCCCTGTGCATGATCCCCATGCTATGGCAGTAGTCCAGAGCCTGTAGGAGACGACACAAAGGACATCACAGTCTAGACGACACAGTCTTTATCTGTAGACTCGTTTCAGGCCCTCTTGACCCCCCAAAAAATGTCAATGGAAACAAATTGAAGCCAAATGATTTGAGAAGTGGGATGCAACAGAGCCAAGCAACCTGCCTGTTTCCCTTACCTTGAGAAGCTCGTACACATAGAAACGGATATCAAAGTCTGTTAACTTCTGGTAAAGCTCCTGTGAATGAGATGAAACAAAGGTTCACTACAGTGCATTTGGAAAGTATTCATAGCACTTGACTTTTTCCACATTTTGTTAAAGCCTGATTCTAAAATGTATTAAAGAAAAAAACCTGTCCTCAACCTAAACATAATACCCCCGTAATGACAAAGGAAAAAATTAACAAAAAAATGTTTGCAAATTTTAAATAAAAATAAAATCAGACCCTATGCTATCAGACCCGTGGCTATGAGACTCAAAATTGAGCTCAGGTGCATCCTGTTTCCATTGATCATCCTTGAGATGTTTCTACAGCTTGATTTGAGTCCACCTGTGGTAAATTCAGTTGATTGGACATGATTTGGAAAGGCCCACACCTGTCTATATAAGGTCCCACAGTTGACAGTGCAAGTCAGAGCAAAAACCAAGCCATGAGGTCGAAGGAATTGTCCGTAGAGCTCCGAGACAGGATGGTGTCGAGGCACAGATCTGGGGAATGGTACCAAAACATTTCTGCAGCATTGAAGGTCCCCAAGAACACAGTGGTCTCCATCATTCTTAATTGAAAGAAATTTGGAACAAACACGACTCTTCCTAGAGCTGGCCGCGGGCTAAACTGAGCAATCGGGGGAGAAGGGCCTTGGTCAGGGAGGTGACCAAGAACCCGATGGTCACTCTGACAGAGCTCCAAAGTTCCTCTATGGCGATGGGAGAACCTTCTAGAAGGACAACCATCTCTGCAGCACTCCACCAATCAGGCCTTTACAGTAGAGTGGCCAGACAGAAGCCACTCCTCAGTAAAAGGCACATGACAGTTTGCCAAAAGGCACCTAAAGATGAAACCAATATTTAACCGATTGGCCTGAATGCCAAGCGTCACATCTGGAGGAAACCTTGCACCATCCCTACAGCGAGGAATGGTGGTGGCAGCATCATGCTGTGGGGATGTTTTTAAGCAGCAGGGACTGGAAGACTAGTCAGGATCGAGGGAAAGCTGAACGGAGCAAAGTACAGAGAGATCCTTGATGAAAACCTGCTCCAGAGCACTGAGGACCTCAGCCTGGGGCAAAGGTTCACCTTCCAACAGGACAACAACTCAAAGCACACAGCCAAGACAACGCAGGAGTGGCTTCGGGACAAGTCTCAATGTCCTTGAGTGGCCCAGCCAGAGCCCAGACTTGAACCTGATCGAACGTCTCTGTTAAGACCTGAAAATAGCTGTGCAGCAACGCCTCCCATCCAACCTGACAAAGCTAGAGAAGATCTGCAGAGAAGAATGGGAGAAACTCCACTAATACAGGTTTGCCAAGCTTGTAGCATCATACCCAAGAAGACTCGAGGCTGTAATCGCTGCCAAAGGTGCTTCAACAAAGTACTGAGTAAAGGGTCTGAATACTTATGGAAATGTGCTAGTTTTTTTGTTTTATAAAAAATTCAAAACATTTGTTTTTGCTTTGTCATTATGGGATACTGTGTTCACATTGTATTTTTTTCTTCAAATGAAATCAATTTTAGAATAATGCTGTAACAAAATGTGGAAAAAGTCAAGGGGTCTGAATACTTTGAATGCACTGTACTTTCAAAATGTTTACAGATTAAAATGTATGTTATATGATATCAGTATATTTTCATGTCTGTTAACTTTTCAAACAGACAATTACCTTAGAGAGAGATCAGTACCTTTACATTATTTTTTTGTAGTAGTTTCACATGAATGCATGATATTCACCAAACATCAGTACCTTAAAATCTGTGTTATTGATGCACTCAAAGACAAGTGCCGGCGTTCTAGACTGCAGAGAGACAAGATGGGAGAATTCATCCTTGATTATTAAAGAATAAAGAAGACGGCAGAGAGAAAGTTCTATTGTTGAGGACATAGAATCACACATTTCAACAACAGCAGAGCAGCACACCACTAAAGGCAAATAAACTGATGGTAGAGACATTACAATGAAAACAGTCTCACTCATCTCTCTCTTTGCTTGTGGATTTATCACCAACATTGTCCAAATAGCCTTCATCAGGGGGTTCTCTCATTCTAGAGTTTAACTTTGCTGATAGTGGGCTTTGACTTACTATGACTGTGATAGGTGGTTGTCTTACCTAGCTAAAATGAATAATTTAACATTTTTACATTTAAGTCATTTAGCAGACGCTCTTATCCAGAGCGACTTACAAATTGGTGCATTCACCTTATGACATCCAGTGGAACAGCCACTTTACAATAGTGCATCTAAATCTTTTAAGGGGGGGGGGGGGGTCAGAAGGATTACTTTATCCTATCCTAGGTATTCCTTAAAGAGGTGGGGTTTCAGGTGTCTCCGGAAAGTGGTGATTGACTCCGCTGTCCTGGCGTCGTGAGGGAGTTTGTTCCACCATTGGGGTGCCAGAGCGGCGAACAGTTTTGACTGGGCTGAGCGGGAACTGTACTTCCTCAGTGGTAGGGAGGCGAGCAGGCCAGAGGTGGATGAACGCAGTGCCCTTGTTTGGGTGTAGGGCCTGATCAGAGCCTGAAGGTACTGAGGTGCCGTTCCCCTCACAGCTCCGTAGGCAAGCACCATGGTCTTGTAGCGGATGCGAGCTTCAACTGGAAGCCAGTGGAGAGAGCGGAGGAGCGGGGTGACGTGAGAGAACTTGGGAAGGTTGAACACCAGACGGGCTGCGGCGTTCTGGATGAGTTGTAGGGGTTTAATGGCACAGGCAGGGAGCCCAGCCAACAGCGAGTTGCAGTAATCCAGACGGGAGATGACAAGTGCCTGGATTAGGACCTGCGCCGCTTCCTGTGTGAGGCAGGGTCGTACTCTGCGAATGTTGTAGAGCATGAACCTACAGGAACGGGCCACCGCCTTGATGTTATTTGAGAACGACAGGGTGTTGTCCAGGATCACGCCAAGGTTCTTAGCGCTCTGGGAGGAGGACACAATGGAGTTGTCAACCGTGATGGCGAGATCATGGAACGGGCAGTCCTTCCCCGGGAGGAAGAGCAGCTCCGTCTTGCCGAGGTTCAGCTTGAGGTGGTGATCCGTCATCCACACTGATATGTCTGCCAGACATGCAGAGATGCGATTCGCCACCTGCGATTCGCCACCCGCCACCACAGAAATGAATGCACTAACTGTGATTGGCTCTGGATTAGAGTCTGCTAAATAACTGAAATGTAAATCTGTTAGTCAGCACCTCACTGTGACGGTGTGGGCTCATTAATTCCCTTTTCATGGAGGGGAGGTCACACCCCTAAATGCAAATAAACATGCACCCAATGGAGTACTGGGACTGACCAGAGAGACCACAGAAATATAATCTATAGAATGGAGTACTGGGGCTGACCAGAGAGACCACATAAATATAATCTATAGAATGGAGTACTGGGGCTGACCAGAGAGACCACAGAAATATAATCTATAGAATGGAGTACTGGGGTTGACCAAAGAGACCACAGAAATATAATCTATAGAATGGAGTACTGGGGCTGACCAGAGAGACCACAGAAATATAATCTATAGAATGGAGTACTGGGGTTGACCAAAGAGACCACAGAAATATAATCTATAGAATGGAGTACTGGGGTTGACCAAAGAGACCACAGAAATATAATCTATAGAATGGAGTACTGGGGCTGACTAGCGAGACCACATAAATGGAATCTATAGTATGTAATACTGGAGCTGACCGGAGAGACCATAGAAATATAATTTATAGGATAGTGTATTGGGGCTGACCGGAGAGACCACATAAATGGAATCTATAGAACAGGCCAAGTCATTGATGTCATTATGGGACGACTGGCAGCCATTGCGAGTTTACCAGTGAATGTGATTGCTAGAAGCTCTAAGCCCCTTCTAGAGATGATATTTCTACTAGAGAGACATACCACAGGATCCTTCACTGTGTCCACCAGGCGGATGATGTTGGTTCCACCACGCAGGTTCTCTAGGATTTTAATCTCTCGCTTGATCTTCTTCTTCTTGACAGGCTGAAACAAGAGATCAATCCTTTCCAGACTTAACACAACAAAAAGACCCTCAAAGCCTCAACCAGACAAGGTTGTATTCTCCTAGAACCAAACGGAAAACAATTGGACCCGAAAACGGGGTGAAACTTAACTCTACACACTCCATTGGGTGTGTGCACTAATGAACATGACCCTGTTCAACTGAAGCCAATAGAAGGCCAACTGTTTTAAGCAGGGACCACATGCCTAGGTTGAGGAGCCCATTACCTTCATTGTATACACCTACGGAAAAACATTCAAAAACACATAAAATGACAGCAGCTCACCTTGAGGATTTTAACCACCACTTTCTCATTGTTGCTGACGTTGACGGCTTCAAACACCTCGCTGTATTTCCCTCGGCCCAGCTTACGCACCAACTGGTAGTTGTCCTGATTACTGCAGAGAGAAGAACAAGAGAATCCTGAGAAGAGACCAGCGGGAAATGGTAGGAGTACATGCATGCAGGAAGGTTATTATCAGACAGGATTATCTAGAGGGGATAATACACATTTACAACAGGGTTCTCCTAACTCCTGTCCTGAAGAGCAACTGAGTGATAAACAGACGTTTGATCAAACCCTGTAGGCTTGGAATGAAAGCGTGCACACACAACTCTTCAGAATTAGAGAACCCTAGTAACTAACAGTTAGTAGAATAGCTGCATCCTTCTTTACCTCCAGCTTGGCACGTGTGCATCGTAGTCCCAGTAGTCCCTGGTCTTCTGCGTGTTGACATCGGTGTAGACCCGAGCTTTACTGCTGACCGTAGGAGGGGGCATCGCGAGCTTGGACGCCCGGTGCTGATGGGGCTCACCTTCCACAACAATACTACTCTTCTTGGCGCGAAATTGGAAGGCAGGGCACCGACTTTCAGGGACCCTAGATTTAGTTAACTCCGTGTAAGATGGCTTAACATTGGGTTGGGCTACTTTCGTCCGTAGTTGGTGACCGCAGTCGGCAGCACTTGCTGTGCGGATTGTCAAAGTTACGACGAGCGAGTGCCTGATGCACCTGAACAGCCTGTTTGGCAAGATGCTATGGTGGACCGCCAGTTTCAGGGAGGCGGCAGGAGAAAGGGGAAAGAGGATGAGGTAGACTAACACAACTGGCAATAAGGATTCAATATCGGACAGCTAGCTAGTAACTCAAATCGAGAAATGGTTTAAAAAGCAATTTACGAGGCCGAGAGCTGGGCAAGCTAATTGAATTTGACAGACCCCTCTGGTATAAGCAAGATAAGTTAGCTAGTTAGCCTAGATGCTAACCAGCTAAGTTGGGCCCCCGTGTTCATCACAATACTAACGTAAACGAATACGATAAGCCAACATAAGTACAATATCAAACAGCAAGCTTGAGTGGCGATAATAAGTTAACAATGGTCAGTTGGTTTAGAAAAGACGTGAAATCCGTCTCGCTACATGTACGTTACTGTAGAAATGATTGTCGTTAGCTAGCCTGCTACTGTTAGCTAGCTAGCAGCGCACTCGGGTAGGAAGTCCAGCGACATGCATTTTGGGCTTGCGGTGGCACCCTCTCCAGGGCGCAAAGTTCGAGGAAAATGCCTGAGAATATTACACTTGAAACCGCTGAATATGTTTTTGAGTCTGGCTAATGGGTTTAGCTAAATATTCATTCTAAGAAGACTCCGTCGTTCAAGTCGTAGCTGCTGCGACTCCGTTGCAACAAAAACATCACCCGGAAGTAGTCGCCAGTGACCCCTCCAAACGCAACATTGTAGCCACTATTGGAGTTGTCTATGTAGCGGCCCAAAGATCACTACTGTCGCCGTTACTGGCCGCATTCTAACCGACCGGGGTTATTTTGTAGCGGGTTTCGTTTGAAGATATATCACAAATTTCTAACCTAGCAATTGCTTTATTGAAACATAACTATATATTATTTGACTAAGTAAATGTATATCACCCTTCTGGCAAATATCTAGTGAAAGCCTGAAATACGTACCAAAATAGTCACCTGATCACTCTCAATATTCACATGTAGTTTCCTTTCAGGTTAGGTGTGTTGTAATTCCACCTCGGTACCTAATAATAAAAAAATGTGCACCTTGTGGACAACACTTCCATGTGCATTGACGTATTGTGTTTATGTATGAGACAATTTCCTGTTTTTTGTCAAGAACTTCCTGTTAAGAGGACTAGTAGTACTTTGCCCCTCTCGAGTGTGTGGTAAGTTACTGTCCAGTGTATTTAAGCAAACACAAATACTGTAAAACAATAATATTGTAAGATTCGTTTATTTTGTTAGTGCAGTGTGTATATGAACATGATATACTGTACATATCATTCAAGATTGAATGTAGCCTACACAGATTAAGCCACACAGACTGATGTCATCATCTATATCTCCCAGTTGACAAAGATTGAGGGCAGCAGAGGCAGAAGCACAGACCAGGACATATTTGACCAGCATTGGCATGCAGAAGGCTTAGGCCTGTCGAGCGCATCAAAACCATGATGCATCGTGGGGAAATTGTGACCGGACCTGCAACTAACATTTGACTAGTTAATTATGATTCAAGGTGATTTGTAGATTAGTCAGTCACACCTTTAAAAAAAAAAAAAATGGCTGCAATGTCAAACACGCTCATAGCCTAACTGCAGACACAAGTGCTTGACTACCTCATCATCCCACCCAGTTCAAACATCAACTTCTTCCCAAGTTGCACCCTATTCCCTATAGCGTGCATTACTTTTGACCCGAGGCCCTGGTATACTACATAGGGAATAGGGTGCCATTTAGAATGAATCCACCACATGACATTCTCACTCCTAACCTTTCAGTTTCATATCCTCATTCCAAATACACATTGTGAGCATATGTTATTTTTTCTAGTTTATTATTTTTTTTTTTAAATACACTATCATAAAACAATATAAAAAAAACATAAATGTATAAACTTGCATACATAATCACATACTTTTTATTCCTTCTTCTCCACCTCAACATTTAGACTTACTAACATAAAAGTCCTCGCACAGCTATTTCAGGGGCAACTGAGGAACAATTTGTGCAATTGGGACTCTAACTTGGCTGGGTTTACATGAAGACCTCGTAGGCACAAACCGAGGCCAACGTGTCCAAATGGAAGTCATGATAAAGAGATTGATTGGGGGGTTTTTAATCACATGATAACTGCTAGGTGAAGCGATAACACTTTGAAATCCAGATGTAGACATTACTGGTTTAAACAAAACCACTGGGCCGTTGTCTTACGACCAACTGTCTGCTCTGTCGGTTGAGGGACGAGCGTTGTGTAGGAGGGATGCCACCTGTCGGAGGACAAAGCCACTGGGCCGTTGTCTTACGACCAACTGTCTGCTCTGTCGGTTGAGGGACGAGCGTTGTGTAGGAGGGATGCCACCTGTCGGAGGACAAAACCACTGGGCCGTTGTCTTTACGACCAACTGTCTGCTCTGTCGGTTGAGGGACGAGCGTTGTGTAGGAGTGATGCCACCTGTCGGAGGACAAAACCACTGGACCGGAGTATGTCCTCCACACCCCTTTTGCTTAAATACAACACAAACAATCTCAACTGGGTAGAAAAGCAGGTAGCAGAATCAGTTCTTCAACACATTTAACTTCTACCACCAAGTTTGTTAACATGTTAGAATGTAATATTTATGTACAAACAGTACATATAGGATTCAGAGGTTGTGTGAGCATCATTCCCTGTGTACATTTTATTTAACTAGGCAAGTCAGTTAAGAACAAATTCTTATTTACAAATGACGGCCTACCCCGGCCAAACGCGGACGACGCTGGGTCAATTGTGCGACGCCCCCTTATGGGACTCTCAATCACGGCCGGTTGTGATACAGCCTGGAATCGGACCAGGGTCTGTAGGGACACCTCTAGCACTGAGATGCAGTGGCCACTCGGGAGCCCCCCACGTTGACAGAGAGATATGGTATGTGTTTCTTTCTATGACATAGGGAGCCAAAGTAGTCTAGAATGTGGGGAAATATTCCCATTGACACATACTACAGTAGTTGCTGTTCATTATAGTACAGAGATGCCACAGTTTATCTACCACAGATTTACAAAGAGGACACAAGATATAACTTGTCACATTTTTTTTTTCATTTTTTAAGCAAACCTAAGCTACTACAGTACAACAGTGATGCTAAATATAAACGTATTTCACAATTATAAACTGGGTGGTTCGAGCCCTGAATGCTGATTGGCTGACAGCCGTGGTATACTACAGGTATAACAAAACATGTATTTGAACTGCTCTAATTACATTGATAACCAGTTTATAAAGGCACCTCAAGGGGGTTGTGGTATATGGGCAATATATCACAGCTAAGGGCTCCGCATCGCATCATGCATAAGAACAGCCCTTAGCCGTGGTATATTGGCCATATACCACAACCCCTCGGGCCATATTGCTTAAATATACTCATGCAGAAACGTATATTTAAGTCTATGAGGGGTGGGGGTTATTGGGCATTACTAACAGCCAACCAGAGGGTTAAGGGGGAGTTCAACACATAGTGTGGCTAAAACTTGAACCAAACCACAGCAAAGAAATTATATGACCATAAAGGAGTCAGAGAATAAGACTCTCCCTCCCAACAATTTCCTTAAACATTTAATTTCTCACCATTTAAAAAAAAGAAGCAATTCTTAAGTATTTGATGTTACAAACATGAATACATTTCCAATGACTTTTCATATTCGAACATCCTTTTCAAGTTGCATTTTTCCTGCATCCAACAAGGTGACCACAGTTGATCTGGGTCATGGGTAGTTGATGTACTGTTTTCAGTTGATCTGGGTCATGGGTAGTTGATGTACTGTTTTCAGTTGATCTGGGTGATGGGTAGTTGGAAGTCACTAATGAACGGCAGAACATGGTCATGATTACCTTGGTGCGAGGAAGAAGGTGTCAATAATAACTTCATGGTTAGGATTAAGCAGAGTTTTACCATTGTTTATGCAAAAGGAGGGAGGGGGGGGGGGGGTTATGTGGGTGTGTAACTAAATGTAAATAATGAATGTGTGGTTATATACAAATAAGGTGTCAGGAAGAGTGTTGCTGTATGCCTGGCGGGCAACGTTCCATGTCACCGTGTGTGTTCACACTGTACAGACGCTCAACAGCAGCAGACCTGCTCACTGTATACATGGGGCTGCAGGATAACCACCTCCTTCTGCAGTGTGCTGGACCGTGTGCTCCTGGAGGGCTCCCAGGTTCACAAAACGCTCCCCGCACCACACGCACTTAAACTGGGCTTCCCGCGAGTGCACCGCCTGGTGCTTCACCAGGTGTTCCCGCTGTTTGAAGCTCTTGTCGCAGCTGGAGCACTTGTACGGCTTCTCCCCGGTGTGAACGCGGCGGTGACGTTGCAGCTCCGAGGAATACTTGAAGCGTTTCTCGCAGTCGGGACACTTCAGGGGCTTCTCCCGGGACGGGTCGCAGCGGTGCGTCACGAACTCAGACGGCGACAGGAAGCGTCGGTTGCACAGGGAGCACTTCAGCGGCTTCTCCTGACAGCTGGAGTTCTGGTGGCGCTGGAGCGTCGACTTCTTCTTGTAGCCTTTGCCACACACGTCACACTTGTAGGGCTTCTCCACCGCCGGCGTGGCCGCGGTCACGGAGCCAGACGCCGACCCTGAGCCGGTGCATTTGTGCCGGAGCAGTTCACCGGATTGGCTGAAGCCTTTCTGGCAGGAAGCACACTTGAACAGGCTCTCCATGCCATGGACGTGCTGGTGGTACAGCAGGTGGGAGGGCTGCAGGAAACCCTTGTCACATAGGTTACACTTAAAAGGCCGGTCGGCTGGGTTCTTGTGAGTGCGGCGGTGACGAACGAGGGCGTACTGCTGCTTGAAGCTCATCTGGCACTCCTCGCACTGGAACGGACGTTCCTCGGAGTGCGTGCGTTCGTGCTGCCGCAGATCCGAAGGCCGCTTGAAGCCCTTCCCACACGAGCCGCAGCGGAACGGCCTGTCCAAGGTCACTGTGGGCTGGCACTGGTGGTGCAGGAGCTCCGACGACTCCTTGAAGTGCATCTCGCACAAATTGCACTTAAACAGGTGCTCGCCGGAGTGTGCGTACATGTGGCGCACGAGGTGTGAGCGGTGCTTGAAGCATTTTTCACAGACAGCACACTTGTAGGGCCGCTCTGAGCTGTGGGTGCGCTGGTGGTGGGCCAGGTGAGAGGACTGGCTGAAGCTCTTGTCACAGGTGTCACACTTGTAGGGCTTTTCTCCCGTGTGCACCCGCTCGTGTCGCGACAGCTCAGACAGATGCCGAAAGCCCTTGTGGCACACTGAGCACTTGTAGGGCCTGTCTGGTCCCGAAGCCTCAAACGCCGTAGGGGCTGAGGCTCCGCACGCTGCCCCGCCACTGGAGGCCTCGCCGGTGGACGGGTTGGCAGCGGAGGAGGTGGGGGTGTTGTTGCCAGAGCCCGGGCGGTAGGTCTTCTCACAGATGGAACACTTCATGGGGTTGTTGCCGTTGTTGTGGGCGTTGTGGTGCTGTGCCAGCGAGGTGAGCAAAGAGAAACCCATCTTACACACGCCACACACAAACGGCTTCTGCTCCACCTGTACACACTGATGCTCCAGCAGATCAGTGGCCTGGCAGAAGATCTTCATACACTGGGTACACTGGAACGACCGATCCCCGGTCCCCATACACTGGTGCTCATGTGGATTAGCTAGGTGGGATATGTCATGGCCGCAGGCTCCGCACTTGTGCCCTCCCTCGCCCCCTACCTGTAGGGAAGGCTGCTGGGCGGGTACGGCATGCTGCTGGCCGTGCTGGGGCTGCTGCTGGAGGGAGGCCACATCCGGCTGGAGGACGATCCCGTACACGGCACAGCCCAGGGCGCTGTCGGAGCCCGGGGGGAGGTTGTGCACCACGGTGGGTGGGGGGGCCACTGCGTGCTGCTGCTGCCACGCCTCAGTCATCCTGCTGCTTCGCACGTATTGATGCAGTTTTGACTGTGTGAGGGGAGGCCCAGGAGTATGGAGGCAGGTTTTGGTCGGGCTGGTGATGTCCAACAGGGGTGTTTTCTACCAGCTCTTAACAACGTCTGTTATCAATAGGTGATACACCTCTGGTCGTCCACTAGTAAAAGGGCAGAAACCCTACAGAGGGAAAGACAGAGGGGGTATATGAACATGATGCAAATGTAGCCGATACATATTTTATCCAATGGATCCATGTATGTTTTTTTAATTTAACCTTGTATTTACCTAGGAAAGTCAGTTAAGAACAAATTCTTATTGACAATGACGTCCTACACCGGCCAATCCCGTACGACGCTGGGCCAATTGGTCGCAGCCCTATGGGACTCTGAATCACGGCCGGTTGTGATACAGCCTGGAATCGAACCAGGGTGTCTGTAGTGACGCCTCTAGCGCTGAGATGCAGTGCCTCAGATCACTGCGCCACTCGGGAGCCTATGTGCATTGTTTTTAACTGCAACGCAATGGTATTACCAAATCTATGGTATTAATACTCTCAAAACAACTGGCATTCTACTGTGTTTTAGGATTTTATACATTTCGAGATGGACATAGGCTACAGCTTTTAAAACCAGATAATGTGATTCAACCCCCTAAAAAATGTGATCATTACACTGGTAGTTACAGGTGTCTATACAAAACGTCACCAGAGATTTTAACTACTGATATTGGCGATACCATCTTCGTCCTCGATTAGTAGTAAATGTTTGTGTCCAGTTGCAAGGGGCCCGTTTAAATTTAGATAATGCTCCGTTATTAAAATAAATCGTTTTTCTACATGAAGTAATCCAACAATGTGTACGCCGCCATGTTGTCTATTTCAAGTCTTCTCTCATTGATCGAGACAGGTGTTTGTCATCATGACATGCGACACCACCTGTCTCAATCAACGAGAGAAGATTTTAAAAAGACAACATGGCGTGTGTACACATTGTTGGATTAATTCATGGAGCCAAAAAAAAGTATTTATTTTAACAATGGAGCATTTTCTAGATTCAAACGGACATGGTCCTTCCTGTTACCACGAATCGACGTCGACAGTCACCCAAGTCATAGACTGTTCCCTCTGCTACCGCATGGCAAGGGGTACCGGAGCACCAAGTCCAGCTCCAAAAGGCTCCTTAACAGCTTCTACCCCCAAGCCATAAGACTGCTGAACAATTAATCAAATGGCCACCCTGACTATTTACATAGTTTATTTACATTGTTTTAATACAGCTGCTACTCACTCTTTATTATCTATGCATAGTCACCTCACCCCTACCTACATGTACACTGCTGCTACTCACTCTTTATTATCTATGCATAGTCACTTTACCCCTAGCTACATGTACAAATTACCTCGACTAACCGGTACCCTGCACATTGACTCAGTACCAGTACCCCCTGCATATAGCCACGTTATTGTCACGTAATCTTAGTGTTGCTTTTTATTCGTTTTTTAAATTTTATTTAGAAAATATTTTCTTAATTCTATTTCTTTAACTGCATTGTCGAGTGCTTAAGTGCTTATAAGTTGTATAATAACCTGTTGTATTCGGCGCATGTGACAAATACAATGTGACAAATACAATTTCATTTGATAGTATCGCCAGGTTAGTTGATAAATCTGACTGTTTTGTATACCCACACCTGTAACTACCAGTATAATGGTATTTTTTGTTGTTGAGTTAAATCACATTATCTGGTGTTACCATATGTAACTACATAAAGGCGAGATGAGAGGAGATTGCGGCAGATTGTGTGTTGGTGGTTTGTTTTGAGTTATTTTTACATATGTACAACATCATCCTTCTTCGAATAGCAACAACATCACTACAACAGTTACCTGTATAGCTAACTAGAGATGCTGAGACAAGGTCCAGTCACTATAAAATGACACTGAGCTACATTTTCTCCTATTTAAAAGTACAGTACATAATGCAGCTATACAAGTGACCTATTAAAATGATGCCAAATTATAACTGGGTGCAAGATGATAAACTAACGTTAGCTAGCTAGATAATAATTGGTACGCAGCCACATATTTATTAGATACATAGCATTAGCTAGCGCCAAGCAAGTTACGTGGGTTAGCAATGGCTAGTCGGTTTGCAAAAGCAGATTGCTAATCTCAAAAGATTTCCTCGAAATTATCATTGCATTACCTAGCTAATATCTAGGCCTATAACGTCGCCGGCAACGAGCAACACAGCTGTTGTTAGCTAACGTTACTGCCTGCCTGAGAAAATACTAACCAGATGGCTAGCTACCTAGCTAGCTATTTCAGAATAAAAAATGGAAACGTCGAGGCCCCATCGATGGTCTCCGATTCTTCTAGCCCCCGACGCTAGGCCGCCCTACGCGAGTTATACACTCCCTTTTACAAAAAGCGGCGTAATACATGTTCATGCAATCATAAATACAACATAACAAATAAGTAAACACGGTTGACAGCTTACATTTCGGTATGGCTCTCAGTCATTGAGTCAGCCTCTTCCTCTGGAGCCAGGACAGGAGTCGACCTTCGATAAATATTTGGCTACGGCTAGCGGAGGACCGTGGCGAGATGAGAGCGGAACGCCATCCACTAATAATGTACACCGGAAATCTCCACAGCCTGCATAGCTGCATCACTCTCCAGGGTGTAGATTAAAATGTTAAAGCTAGATTTTCCCCGTTCTGTATCATGATGCAAGGTTGTCCTTAGTTTTCAGTCATCCAACCGTTCTACTTCAATTTGGTATAACTTTGGTGTATAATTTTAACCCTCCTGCTGTGTTCCGGTCGAATTGGACGGATTTACAAGTTTCCTCTCTGAAAAATGTAGTTAATTAAATCTGATTGTCATAAGGTTCCACGACTTTGTCCACACAGGGCATCTGAACATACAAAATACATTTTGATGATTTTCATTACATTTTGAGTGTTTTATTTAACTTTTGTACACCTGTGGTGTTCCCGGTCAAAAATGACGGGTCATTAGAAAATGAATGGGTGAGACTACAATTAGTGTGTAAAATTGAGTTCAGGCACATGCCCATTCATCAGATGGACACACTTCCTCTCCCAGACCCCCACATGCATGTTTGTTTGAACACACACACACACACACACACACACACACACACACACACACACACACACACACACACACACACACACACACCTCACTCCCCTTCTTGGCTTCCATGGCAACCCCTACGGGAACCTTTCCCCCACGGGAACCATACCTGTTGGCATTCTCACAAACAATCGCAACATTATTTCAATAATATATAGAAGCTTTTCTCGCAGCTCTGGTATATAAAGCTTTTTTGAGGCCTTGCTCACAATTCATTCTGTGGCAGCACAATGACCAAAACAATATATTGTATGTGAGGCTCAAGATCATATCTTTGATCATGACACTGGTGATGAGTAGAGAGTCCTTGTTAAACTTTGACACAAAGTAGTCTGTGATAAATAGCACAATATGTTTCATCTGAGTATTTGTTATAGTCAAAATAATCCATACATTATGCTTTTTTTTTTAACTCAAAAACAAGTTGGATGAGCTCAGGTCAATGAGGCCTACAGGCCATAAATAGCAAATAGAAGTTCAAAACTTATGTTCACGAGAACTTAAGTTGATAAAAGGTTCTAACCCAACATTAGGTGATAATATATCTATTATTATGGATTTATAATCGGCTATAATGGGGCGGTCATTTTGGACCCGGAACACAGAATGAATTAACATGAAACGAACACAACAAGAGGGTTAATGCATTGTAAAGCCAAATTCTATATTCGTTACTAATTGAAGCACTATGAACATTGGATACACACTAGGCTACTGTAGCTGTAATCAGAATATGTACAGATTGATGAACATTTAATTTTCCTGGATGAATGGGGGTGGAGTTTAGTTTAATGTGACTGATTGAGTTTTAATGTTCTCTGATCTGAGTCATCAAAGCCACAATTAATATATGACTTCAAGTAATCTTGTAAAAGATTATAAAGGATGCAACACAAATAAAATAAAGGTTACGTATATAGTATGTCAGGTACAGTACAGTTACACACTGCACACGTTTACATAGTACTTACAATCAGTTGTGTGTATTTACAAGGAAATTGACATGCAGGCAACACTGAGAAAAATGTAAATGTCCCCTCACTGGCTTTAGAGACTTGGGCGTGCGCAGTACGTAGGGACGGCAAACGTTCAGCCTAATGCACAGACACTATGGAGGCTTGTGTCTAGAGCGCCTGGTTACATTGTATGAGCATTTTTAAACTCTTAATGGTTAAATTAGTGAGACATAGATGTCGTTGTTTCAATAGTTTGAGTGGGCAACATAGACTATCATCTTAAAATGACATGTTGAATTATTTATCAATATTAAATGATTGTATATTGCGCTAATGTCCCTGATGTGGCCAGTTTGTGTTACTACCTTACACAAGCTCGTTTTTTCTCAAATGTATATATATATATATATATATATATATATATATATATTTATTTATTTATTGCAGATAAACCAGTATACATACAAGAAGTATACAAACAGACAATGATAACATATGCTAGGGGGTACAACAAATTACAGATTATACAAAGACCTTATTAAAAGGAACACACATATTGAAGGTTTTAACAGATTTCTTATTAGAAGAATATTCAATTTTTTATTTATTTTTTATTTATTTCACCTTTATTTAACCAGGTAGGCTAGTTGAGAACAAGTTCTCATTTACAACTGCGACTTGGCCAAGATAAAGCAAAGCAGTGCGACAAAAACAACAACACAGAGTTACACATGGAATAAACAAACATACAGTCAAATCTAATGTATTTATATAGCCCTTCTTACATCAGCTGATATCTCAAAGTGCTGTACAGAAACCCAGCCTAAAACCCCAAACAGCAAGCAATGCAGGTGTAGAAGCACGGTGGCTAGGAAAAACTCCCTAGAAAGGCAGGAACGTAGGAAGAAACCTAGAGAGGAACCTGGCTATGAGGGGTGGCCAGTCCTCTTCTGGCTGTGCCGGGTGGAGATTATAACAGAACACGGCCAAGATGTTCAAATGTTCATAAATGACCAGCAGGGTCAAATAATAATAATCACAGTAGTTGTCGAGGGTGCAGCAGGTCAGCACCTCAGGAGTAAATGTCAGTTGGCTTTTCATAGCCGATCATTGAGAGTATCTCTACCGCTCCTGCTGTCTCTAGAGAGTTGAAAACAGCAGGTCTGGGATAGGTAGCACGTCCGGTGAACAGGTCAGGGTTCCATAGCCGCAGGCAGAACAGTCAATAATACAGTACAAAAAGTCTATATACAGTGTGTGCAAATGAGGTAAGATAAGGGAGGTAAGGCAATAAATAGGCCATGGCGGCGAAGTAATTACAATATACCAATTAAACACTGGAGTGATAGATGTGCAGAAGATGAATGTGCAAGTAGAGATACTGGGGTGCAAAGGAGCAAGATAAATAAATAAATAAATAAATACAGTATGGGGATGAGGTAGTTGGATGGGCTATTTACAGATGGGCTATGTACAGGTGCAGTGATCTGTGAGCTTCCCTGACAGCTGGTGCTTAAAGCTAATGAGGGAGATATGAGTCTCCAGCGTCAGTGATTTTTGCAGTTCGTTCCAGTCATTGGCAGCAGATAACTGTAAGGAAAAGCGGCCAAAGGAGGAATTGGCTTTGGGGGTGACCAGTGAGATATACCTACTGGAGCGCGTGCTACGGGTGGGTGCTGCTATGTTGACAAGTGAGTTGAGATAAGGCGGGGCTTTACCTAGCAAAGACTTGTAGATGACCTGGAGCCAGTGGGTTTGGCGACGAGTATGAAGCGAGGGCGTACAGGTCACAGTGGTGGGTAGTATATGGGGCTTTGGTGACAAAATGGATGGCACTGTGATAGACTGCATCCAATTTGTTGAGTAGAGTTTTGGAGGCTAATTTGAAAATGACATCGCTGAAGTCGAGGATCGGTAGGATGGTCAGTTTTACGAGGGTATGTTTGGCAGCATGAGTGAAGGATGCTTTGTTGCGAAATAGGAAGACGATTCTAGATTTAATTTTGGATTGGAGATGCTTGATGTGAGTCTGGAGGGAGAGTTTACAGTCTAACCAGACACCTAGGTATTTGTAGTTGTCCACATATTCTAAGTCAGAGCCGTCCAGAGTAGTGATGCTGGACGGGCGAGCAGGTGCGGGCAGCGATCGGTTGAAGAGCATTTAGTTTTACTTGCATTTAAGAGCAGTTGGAGGCCACGGAAGGAGAGTTGTATGGCATTGAAGCTAGTCTGGAGGTTAGTTAACACAGTGTCCAAAGAAGGGCCAGAAGTATACAGAATGGTGTCGTCTGCGTAGAGGTGGATCAGAGAATCACCAGCAGCAAGAGCGACATCATTGATGTATACAGAGAAGAGAGTCGGCCCGAGAATTGAACCTTGTGGCACCCCCATAGAGACTGCCAGAGGTCCGGACAACAGGTCCTCCGATTTGACACACTGAACTCTATCAGAGAAGTAGTTGGTGAACCAGGCGAGGCAGTCATTTGAGAAACCAAGGCTGTTGAGTCTGCCGATAAGAATGTGGTGATTGACAGAGTCGAAAGCCTTGGCCAGGTCGATGAATACGGCTGCACAGTAATGTCTCTTATCGATGGCGGTAATGATATCATTTAGGACCTTGAGCGTGGCTGAGGTGCACCCATGACCAGCTCTGAAACCAGATTGCATAGCAGAGAAGGTACGGTGGGATTCGAAATGGTCGGTAATCTGTTTGTTAACTTGGCTTTCGAAGACCTTAGAAAGGCAGGGTAGAATAGATATAGGTCTGTAGCAGTTTGGATCTAGAGTGTCTCCCCCTTTGAAGAGGGGGATGATCGCAGCAGCTTTCCAATCTTTGGGAATCTCAGACGATACGAAAGAGAGGTTGAACAGGCTAGTAATAGGGGTTGGAACAATTTCGGCAGATAACTTTAGAAAGAGAGGGTCCAGATTTTCTAGCCCGGCTGATTTGTAGGGGTCCAGATTTTGCAACTCTTTCAGAACATCAGCTATCTGGATTTGGGTGAAGGAGAAATGGGGGGAGGCTTGGGCGAGTTGCTGTGGGGGTTGCAGGGCAGTTGACCGGGGTAGGGGTAGCCAGATGGAAAGCATGGCCAACCGTAGAAAAATGCTTATTGAAATTCTCAATTATAGTGGATTTATCGGTGGTGACAGTGTTTCCTAGCCTCAGTGCAGTGGGCAGCTGGGAGGTGGTGACAGTGTTTCCTAGCCTCAGAGCTGTGGGCAGCTGGGAGGTGGTGACAGTGTTTCCTAGCCTCAGAGCAGTGGACAGCTGGGAGGTGGTGACAGTGTTTCCTAGCCTCAGAGCAGTGGGCAGCTGGGAGGTGGTGACAGTGTTTCCTAGCCTCAGAGCAGTGGGCAGCTGGGAGGTGGTGACAGTGTTTCCTAGCCTCAGAGCAGTGGGCAGCTGGGAGGTGGTGACAGTGTTTCCTAGCCTCAGAGCAGTGGGCAGCTGGGAGGTGGTGACAGTGTTTCCTAGCCTCAGAGCAGTGGACAGCTGGGAGGTGGTGACAGTGTTTCCTAGCCTCAGAGCAGTGGGCAGCTGGGAGGTGGTGACAGTGTTTCCTAGCCTCAGAGCAGTGGGCAGCTGGGAGGTGGTGACAGTGTTTCCTAGCCTCAGAGCAGTGGGCAGCTGGGAGGTGGTGACAGTGTTTCCTAGCCTCAGAGCAGTGGGCAGCTGGGAGGTGGTGACAGTGTTTCCTAGCCTCAGTGCAGTGGGCAGCTGGGAGGTGGTGACAGTGTTTCCTAGCCTCAGTGCAGTGGGCAGCTGGGAGGTGGTGACAGTGTTTCCTAGCCTCAGTGCAGTGGGCAGCTGGGAGGTGGTGACAGTGTTTCCTAGCCTCAGTGCAGTGGGCAGCTGGGAGGTGGTGACAGTGTTTCCTAGCCTCAGAGCAGTGGGCAGCTGGGAGGAGGTGACAGTGTTTCCTAGCCTCAGAGCAGTGGGCAGCTGGGAGGTGGTGACAGTGTTTCCTAGCCTCAGAGCAGTGGGCAGCTGGGAGGAGGTGCTCTTATTCTCCATGGACTTTACAGTGTCCCAGAACATTGTGTTCTTAATGTACTGCTCCATTTCCTTCTAGAAAACACGGAAGAGTGGTTTTTTATTCGTGAATTTACATTTATGAATATGACATTTTTCCAGTAGCACAATTCGATTTATGAGGTAAAATTGTTTTTCTTTATCATCATGGTTAAGGAAACAGAGCAGCACATTCTCCAATAAAAAAACAAAAGTCATCAAGATTATAATAATTATAAAACTATGAATATCTTTCCATTATGTTTTTACATGTAGACGATGCCAAAATAAATGCAAAACTGTTTCTGGATGCTCAACACAAAAAGTACAGTTAATGTCAATGTCTTTTTTGAGTTTCTTCAGGTAATGATTCACAGGGGTAATACTTATGGATCATTCTGAAAGAGACCTCTTTGAACCTAGTTAACAAGCAGGTATTTGTGTGGTAATAACCATAATTTTCCCCAACAGATATTAGTGACAAATGTATTCCAGTAAATTGTGACATAAGGAATGGATACAATATCCCTTTGAAATAAAGCACATATAGATCTGTTGTTCTGAAGGAAAGCTTGTATTTTCACCCCATAACATTTTGTGTAATTACACATCCTTTTTGCCTCAGACTGGCGAAGGGAAAGGGGGATACCTAGCCAGTTGTACAACTGAATGCATTCAACTGAAATGCCTCTTCCGCATTTAACCATTAATCGAGATCCACGTCTTCGGCGCCCTTCGAACAGTGGGTTAACTTCCTTGTTCAGGGGCAGAACGACAGATTTTTACCTTGTTAGCTCGGGAATTCGATCCAGCGACCTTTCGGTTACTGGCCCAACGCTCTAACCACTATGTTAGTATGAACGTTTATATTCATCACGATGACATACAATAGATTACTTAAAACAGTACTGTTCATTTTGGGATGCGCGGAACTTAATGAAATGGCACGGAAAATTCGGGGCAGTCCTGCTTTAAAAGTCGCTGACATTCAAACTATCACTTAACTCGCACCCCATCGTTGTCACTGTTGATATCTTATGCTGTTTAAATGAACTAACAGAACAAGTGGTCTGTTCCCTTTCCCATAATGGCAGCCTCCCGAAGTTGCAACTCAACATCCGAAATGCTAAAATATAGATTGAAGCCTTCTATAAATTCTCATCCAACCAACCATGTATAGGTTTTTCCAAGTTTCCATTTGGCCTCTGAATGGTGTTAGTTTAAACAGCGATACACCCCCAAACGTTTACCCCCTGTTCTATTGATTTCAGGGTGATATCGTGTTAAAGGAATTTATTTCCTATATGTTCATTAACCAATTCAATTAAAAAACTCTGTCCGTTTCTAAGAATTTGTAAGATACTTATTTACATAAAATGGACAGAGACCTGTCTCAAAATTAATCAGTATCGTTTATTTTCGGAGAGCTCTCCCCAAAATATCATGTTCATTAGTTTATATACCTCATATTTCGTCATAAATGTCTCTCCTCCTCTCAGATACAATGGCAGTATAGTTCACAAGCCTTCCCTCATTGTCTGCCACCTGTTAGACAATCTACTACAAGCCCAAGGTCTCTCCCCTCCCTGGGTAGAGACAGAATGTCCTGTAAGGAACACAGCATCCCAGCCGGTCTGACGATAGCTCCATTTGTTTCTAACAAGGAACAGAAAGTCCTTGTTCTAATTCTGGACTAAAACTACACACATTGTATTCAGTATTATGATTATAATAACATTCATACATCCATACAGTAACATAGTAGTATTCTGTTTAGTTATAGTTCTAAGTTAAATGTATACAATTTTGTCATTATTCATAAAAATCACATAACATATCGATAAAGTTATTAACAGTTATTTTTAATGCGTTTTGATTTCAACGTGATATCTGTGATTGACAAATAAGTGCGTGTTGCGGTTCTCTTTCCGTTTTAGCGACCCAAAATGTAGCGATCTGTCTTCTGCAGGTTGTTCTCTAACCATGGAAGAAAGATATCCAGTTTCCATGTGTTTTTTAGTTGTTAGTTTCAACAGCGCGTAGCCTACATCCTGAATTCTCCCCTAATCGATATCAGTGAGTTATTGCCACGGTTTTTGGTGCGTGTGCAGTAGTTTATAAGGTGCTCGTAAAAAAAATATACAAGTAATATGATTACTATTGTTACACATGTATGTGTACATAGTACATAGTACATTGTATGTTTAGGTTTTCAATATATCACGAACTGTTTGTGCATATTCGTTATTGTTTTGGACAGTTAAAACTGTTTTGACATTGGGCTATTTATCGAAATGTCCAACCAGCGTCTTATTAACAGCAAGAAGAGACTATCAACTGTCCATTGAACTATCAACTTTCATTTCCAATGGTATTGTACTTAATCAGATAAAAAAAACTGCTGAATGACGCCAAAAAACATGCTGCGTTAGAATTGCTTTAAATAATCTACCAGAAATCACGGGTTTGCTCTGCCACGGGGTTGCTCTGCCACGGGGTTGCTCTGCCAGTAGGATCCGCAGCAGCCTCTAATATGTGGGCGGAACAGCCGGCAACATTGTAGTAAAGTAGCTTCCACTCCCATTCCAGTCCACGCGGCATCACCATACCAACAGTAACTAATACCACGTTTAGCTAACTAACTACGGTACAGGACTACTTAGCTAGCAAAACTTTATGTAGGTTTTCACCTCGCAATATTCATGAATGGTTGAATAGAAGTTTGAAGAAATATTCCTCAACATGTCAAATTTGAAGAAACGTCACTCCAAGTCCTCGGGGGAATCAGGCGTCCACGAAGAAGTGTTTTCTCTGGTTGAAGGCAGTGCGCTCTCAAACCCAACTGAAAGAAAGACGAGTAAATTTGGCAGCATCTCCGGGGAGAACACAGTTGAACTGAAAAGAACTATAACTCTACTGAATGGTGTTGCTATCATCGTGGGTAGCATCATCGGCTCGGGGATATTCGTGACACCCATCGGGGTAGTGAAGGAAGCTGGTTCTGTCGGACTGTCGTTGATCATTTGGGCAGTGTGTGGGTTGTTCTCGACAGTGGGGGCCCTGTGCTATGCAGAATTAGGGACCACCATCACCAAATCTGGAGGAGATTATGCCTACATTCTTGAGGTCTATGGGTCTCTTCCTGCATTCCTAAAACTCTGGATAGAACTACTGATCATCCGCCCTTCTTCTCAGTACATCGTTTCTTATGTATTTGCCACTTATTTACTCAAACCCGTCTTCCCGTTCTCTCCGGTACCAGAAAATGTCGCTAAATTGATCGCCTGCCAGTGTATATGTAAGTCAGTTTGCTTTATGAGATACACATTTTATCTCTACACTTTGAATGAACCTATTGTAGCGACCCGCACAGACAGCTGTGTGTTATGTGTTAGGCTAGTCCTCTGTCTGGCCAATTGTTCCTTTATGATCTAGTCAGGTCATTACACTATGTTGAACCAGTATTTCCTGTCTGGTTGCATCAGCTATTTATGAAATCCCATGCTTCGTAAACGACAGGTGTAAGTCGACTAATAGTGAAACACTATCAAATCCCATGCTTCGTAAACGACAGGTGTAAGTAGACTAACAGTGAAACACGTACTTACGGGGCTCTTACCAACAATGCTGAGAGAAAGTAGAGAAATAATAGAAAAGTAAAGCATGTAATAATAAATACACAATGAGTAACGATAACTCTGCTTTATACACGGGATACCACGATGTGCAGGGGTAAGAGGTAATTGAGGTACAGTTGAAGTCGGAAGTTTACATACACCTTAGCCAAATGCATTTAAACTAAGTTTTTCACAATTCCTGACATTTAATCCTAGTAAAAATCCTCTGTTTTAGGTCAGTTAGGATCACCACTTTATTTTAAGAATGTGGAATGTCAGAATAATAGTAGAGAGAGTGATTTATTTCAGCTTTTATTTCTTTCATCATATTCCCAGTGGGTCAGAAGTTTACATACACTCAATTAGGTCAGGGCTTTGTGATGGCCACTCCAATACCTTGACTTTGTTGTCCTTAAGCCATTTTGCCACAACTTTGGAAGTATGCATTGTCCATTTGGAAGACCCATTTGCGACCACGCTTTGACTTCCTGACTGATGTCTTGAGATGTTGCTTCAATATATCTACATAATTTTCCTGCCTCATGATGCAATCTATTTTGTGAAATGCACCAGTCCCACCTGCAGCAAAGCACCCCCGCAACATGATGCTGCCACACCCGTGCCTCACGGTTGGGATGGTGTTCTTTTGGTTGCAAGCCTCCCCCTTTTTCCTACAAACATAACAATGGTCATTATGGCCAAACAGTTCTATTTTTGTTTCATCAGACCAGAGGACATTTCTCCAAAAAGTACGATCTTTGTCCCCATGTGCAGTTGCAAACCGTAGTCTTGCTTTTTTATGGCGGTTTTAGAGCAGTGGCTTCTTCCTTGCTGAGCGGCCTTTCAGGTTATGTCGACTCGTTTTACTGTGGATATAGATACTTTTGTACCTGTTTCCTCCAGCATCTTCACATTGTCCTTTGCTGTTGTTCTGGGATTGATTTGCACTTTTCGCACCAAAGTAAGTTAATCTCTAGGAGACAGAACGTGTCTCCTTCCTGAGTGGTATGACGGCTGCGTGGTCCCATGGTGTTTATACTTGCGTACTCTTGTTTGTACAGATGAACGTGGTACCTTCAGGCGTTTGGAAATTGCTCCCAAGGATGAACTAGACTTGTGGAGGTCTACCATTTTTTTCTGGGGTCTTGGCTGATTTCTTTTGATTTTCCCATGATGTCAAACAAAAAGGCACTGAGTTTGAAGGTAGGCCTTGAAATACATCCACAGGTACACCTCCAATTGACTCAAATGATGTCAATTAGCCTATCAGAAGCTTCTAAAACCATGACATCATTTTCTGGAATTTTCCAAGCTGTTTTAAGGCACAGTCAACTTAGTGTATGTAAACTTCTGACCCACGGGAGTTGTGATACAGTGAATTATAAGTGAAATAATCTGTCTGTAAACTATTGTTGGAAAAATGACTTGTGTTATGCACAAAGTAGATGTCCTAACCGACTTGACAAAACTATAGTTTGTTAACAAGAAATGTGTGGAGTAGTTGAAAAATGAGTTTTAATGACTCCAACCTAAGTGTATGTAAACTTCCAACTTCAACTGTATCTACAATTCAAAATGTATAATACCACCATACAACAATATTACAATGTCCGTGTGTATAGAGTGTGTCTGTATGTAACAGTTTAACTTTAGTCCGTCCCCTCGCGCGAACCAGGGACCCTCTGCACACATCAACAACAGTCAGCCACGAAGCATCGTTACCCATCGCTCCACAAAGGCCTTGCAGAGCAAGGGGAACCACTACTTCAAGGTCTCAGAGCAAGTGACGTCACCGATTGAAAGGCTATTAGCGCGCACCACCGCTAACTAGCTAGCCATTTCACATCCGTTACATGTACTCGTGTATGTGTCTCTTCACAGTCCCCGCTGTTCCATAAGGTGTATTTTTTCCTGTTTAAAAAAAAAATCTGATTCTACTGCTTGCATCAGTTACCTGATGTGGAATAGAGTTCCATGTAGTCATGGCTCTATGTAGTACTGTGCTCCTCACGTTACAAACGGATGCCCTTAGGACAGCAATTATTCTAGCCAGGTGGAATGAACCAGCTGTCCTGTCTGTTTGCCGTGTTCACCATTCTGTTTTACTGTGAAATGAAATAGAATGATGAACGCAGCGATCAGGCTGGTTCCAATAGGCTAGCAATTCTCCCCTAACCTGCGGAATAAACCTCTGTCTGTCTGTCTGTCTGTCTGTCTGTCTGTCTGTCTGTCTGTCTGTCTGTCTGTCTGTCTGTCTGTCTGTCTGTCTGTGTCTGTCTGTTCCAGTGCTCTTGACAGCAGTAAACTGCTGGAGTGTGAAGGCTGCCACATGGGTTCAAGATGTCTTCACTGCAGCCAAGCTCCTCGCTCTGGTGCTCATCATCCTCCTCGGCTTTGTGCAGATTGGCAGAGGTGAGAAGTAGACACACAGACAGACTGACGTGCTCGATACACACACAGAGAAGTGTTGAAGAAGAGTTTTTGTTTGCGATCTGTCAGTGATATCTTCTTCCTCTGTCAGTCCACTCACAAACGTTCATCTCTTTTCAGGAGGGACGGAGCGTCTTTGGCCAGAGAACGCATTCGAAGGGACAAGGACGGACGTTGGCAGCTTCGGGTTGGCCCTGTACAGTGGCCTGTTTGCCTACGGAGGCTGGTAAGTAGGGAGGAGGAGGCTGGTTGTTTGGGAGGAGAGAACAGAACTAGTGTTTGGGATTAACCTGTGTGTCCGGCTCCCAGACCCAGATTAAACCTAGTCCTGGACTACAGAACACTTTACCTGCTTCTTAGTTTGGTCCAGTGTCTATGTATTCATTAGCATTTTAAACCATTCAAATATCTGTCTAGTTTGAATAAATAACAAACATTTCAAAGTAAGCTAGGTGGATGAAGAGGTCACCTGTACACATGATGAATACAGCACTGTTCATAATGGTATAGGCCTACTGTCTGTCTGGCATCTCTACTACAGTGGTTCATAATGGTATAGGCATACTGTCTGGCTGGCATCTCTACTACAGTGGTTCATAATGGTATAGGCCTACTGTCTATCTGGCATCTCTACTACAGTGGTTCATAATGGTATAGGCCTACTGTCTGTCTGGCATCTCTACTACAGTGGTTCATAATGGTATAGGCATACTGTCTGTCTGGCATCTCTACTACAGTGGTTCATAATGGTATAGGCATACTGTCTGTCTGGCATCTCTACTACAGTGGTTCATAATGGTATAGGCCTACTGTCTATCTGGCATCTCTACTACAGTGGTTCATAATGGTATAGGCCTACTGTCTGTCTGGCATCTCTACTACAGTGGTTCATAATGGTATAGGCCTACTGTCTGTCTGGCATCTCTACTACAGTGGTTCATAATGGTATAGGCATACTGTCTGTCTGGCATCTCTACTACAGTGGTTCATAATGGTATAGGCCTACTGTCTGTCTGGCATCTCTACTACAGTGGTTCATAATGGTATAGGCATACTGTCTGTCTGGCATCTCTACTACAGTGGTTCATAATGGTATAGGCCTACTGTCTGTCTGGCATCTCTACTACAGTGGTTCATAATGGTATAGGCATACTGTCTGTCTGGCATCTCTACTACAGTGGTTCATAATGCTATAGGCCTACTGTCTGTCTGGCATCTCTAGTACAGTTAAGTGAAACAATTAATTTTATTTTGTGTTTTTTCACAGGAATAATTTAAATTTAGTCACAGAAGAGATGATTGAGCCGCACAAGTAAGTCACCTGTAGTGCACTATGTATATATATATATATTTAAGGTTATGTACAAAATGAGTAACAAACTAAATAGCACAGTTGGTTAGTCAGGCCATAAAACGGCAGCCATCGCCTCTATACGGTAGACTAGGGTGCCATTTTAGATTTTCTCCTCCCCAGCACCTGTTACCATGGTGACAGGGAAGGAGGATGTTTACATTTGACCTTTCCTTGACCCTTGTTTCTTGTGTGTGTGTAGGAACCTGCCGCGTGCCATCATGCTCTCCCTGCCCATGGTGACGGTGGTGTATGTCCTTACTAACCTGGCCTACTTCACCACCATCAGCCCTGAGGAGATGGTGGCTTCAGAGGCCGTGGC